>NW_026705287.1:600000-863599 GCF_029867415.1 Vicia villosa | reverse complement strand
TCGATGGGTCAACAAGAACGGTGTACGGAGAAGTTAAGCTCCCAATCAGAGTGGGCTCTCAAACTTTCGATGTTATCTTTTCCGTAATAGACGTTCTTCCAACATACTCCTGTTTACTAGGACGCCCTTGGATACATGGGGCAAACGCTGTAACTTCTACCCTGCATCAGAAGTTAAAATACCCAGTAAAAGGAAAGGTTGTCACAGTCTATGGCGAAGAAGAATATATGGTCAGTCACTTGAGCAACGACAAGTATGTTGAGATGGAGGGCGAATCCATCGAAACTCCGTATCAAGCTTTTGAGGTTGTATCTCCAGATATCTCTACCACCAAGCATATTCCTGCTACTCCAGCTACAACTATGGCTTCTCTCAAAGATGCCAAAGCCATGATTGAACAGGGTGATCGCACAGTATGGGGACAACTCCCTGATATACCCTACAAGTCCGACAAGCTAGGTCTGGGCTATAATGGTGAAAATCAAAAGAATGATCAGAATCCTCGCTCTGAAGGGTTAATATCACACTTCGCCAGCCAAGAAGTAAACGCCATTAATGATGAAGGGACATACTTGAACCACATCATTCAGCCATATCCAGACGAAATTCCACCCATTACCATGGGAATGTGGGATGCTGTGGGAGGACCAAATGACGGTTACAACTACCAGTATATCACACCTCAGAATTCTTACATTGCTCTGGAAGATCTTACTCCAACAGAAGAGGGTAATCAAAATGACGGAAGTATCACAAGTCCCGTCACTCAGCAATATCAAAATCCACCCAAAGAAGTATGGGACACGCTAGGAGAACCCAGCGGCAAATACGACTATATGGTGAAATATTCCGCTCCTCCGAGCTTTTCAACTCCCATCAAAGACATTGTCCCGACTGGATGGGACGAACAGTACGACGACAACTTCGCTCTTGAAGAAGCCAGGAAGATGCCAAACAACGAAGGTTATTTTCTGTCACAGTACACTCCTTATCAGGATGCACAAGTCTCTATTCAAAACATCATTCCTACTGCATGGGACGGCCTTATCGAGCATCTCGCTCAGCCAATAGAGGGACCTCCACCTGGATTCTCATATCCAACAAATCATCCAACTTATCCTGAGGAATTACCTACGCATTTTCCCACTAGCGGAATCAATGCTACGGAAGACGAAAAGAACAACTGCAACTGGAACAGCTGGGTGCTCCCTGCTAACAACGGTGGATTGAACAACTGGAAAGCAGAGGATGTGATCTCCTTTGATCAGGAGTAAATGCCATTTCCTGTTTTCTTTGTGTATATTGTGCAAAGATAAAAGTGGTTCCTGAACAATCGAACCATGAGCTTGAAAGCCGTGTGCCTTAGCACAACGGTCCTTCTATAAAAAGGGTTTGTCATATCATGATTATGTGCATTCAATAAAATCATGGGATGCTTGCATGTTCAAAATTTTGTGATCCTTTTTCTTTCTTTATTCGCTTTCAAATAGCTATGTTTTTCTTTTCATACACACTCACATATCTACCATGCAGATTCACATACACGCTGGATCCAGTCAATAACGACTCTGCTATTGCCCGTCATGACTTTGAAAATCCGATCTACCAAACTGAGGACGAAAGTGAGGAAGATTGTGAAGTGCCAAGGGAAATTGCAAGACTTCTAGAACAAGAAGAAAAAGCCATACAGCCTCATGAGGAGCCGATTGAGGTCATCAACTTGGGCAGTGACGAAGAAAAGAAAGAGGTCAGAATTGGGGCTGACTTAGAAAACAGCGTCAAGCAAAGACTGATTCAAATGCTGCGAGACTACGCCGAGATATTCGCCTGGTCTTATCAAGATATGCCTGGCCTTGACACGGACATTGTAGTTCATCGCCTGCCAATCAAAGAAGGAAGCACTCCGGTCAAACAGAGACTGCGAAGGAGTAAGCCTGATATGTCAAAAAAGATCAAAGACGAGGTTGAAAAACAATTCAATGCCGGATTCCTAAAAGTTGTAAGTTATCCTCCTTGGATAGCTAACATCGTGCCTGTACCCAAAAAAGACGGGAAAGTCAGAATGTGTGTAGACTACAGAGATCTGAACCGGGCAAGCCCCAAAGATGATTTCCCTTTACCACACATCGATGTACTGGTTGACAATACCGCACAATGCAAGGTATTCTCCTTTATGGACGGATTCTCAGGGTACAATCAAATCAAGATGGCACCCGAAGACATGGAAAAAACAACCTTCACAACACCCTGGGGAACCTTTTGTTACAAAGTAATGCCCTTTGGTCTGAAAAACGCCGGAGCTACCTACCAACGAGCAATGGTAACACTATTTCATGATATGATTCATCAGGAAATAGAGGTGTATGTCGATGACATGATCGCAAAATCCAACACCGAAGAAGAACATTTGAGTCATTTACACAAGCTGTTTGACAGACTCAAGAAATACAGATTGCGACTGAACCCGAACAAGTGTACCTTTGGAGTAAGATCCGGTAAACTCTTAGGTTTCATCGTCAGCAGTAAAGGTATTGAGGTTGATCCTGCCAAGGTCAAAGCCATTCAAGAAATGCCTATACCCCGTACCGAGAAACAAGTCAGAGGATTCTTGGGACGTCTAAACTACATAGCCAGATTCATTGCCCATATGACTCCTACTTGTGTGCCAATCTTCAAATTACTGAAGAAAGATCAAGTGGAAAGATGGAATGACAAATGCCAGTTAGCCTTTGATAAAATCAAAGAATACCTTCAAAAACCGCCAATCTTGTTACCTCCTGTGGAAGGCAGACCTCTGATAATGTACCTAACTGTGTTAGAAGATTCAATGGGGTGTGTACTCGGACAACATGACGATTCCGGTCGAAAGGAGCACGCAATCTACTATCTTAGCAAAAAGTTTACCGATTGTGAAACAAGATACTCACTACTCGAAAAAACTTGCTGTGCCTTAGCATGGGCGGCTCGCCGACTAAGACAGTATATGCTAAATCACACCACTTTCCTGATCTCCAAGATGGATCCAATCAAATACATGTTCGAAAAACCTGCTCTCTCTGGAAGGATTGCAAGATGGCAAATGATCCTAACAGAATATGACATTCAATACACTTCGCAAAAAGCAATCAAAGGAAGTGTGGTAGCTGATCATTTAGCTCATCAAGCAGTAGATGATTATCAGGCATTGAACTTTGACTTCCCAGACGAAGACATTATGCTAGTCAATGACTACAAACAACCAGGATCCCGATGGACTATGGTTTTTGACGGAGCTTCTAATGCGCTCGGCAATGGCATCGGAGCTGTGATCATTTCCCCCACAGGAGGTCATACACCCTTCACCGCCAGATTGTGTTTCAATTGCACCAACAATATAGCCGAATACGAAGCATGCATTCTGGGTCTCAAAGCTGCAATTGATCTAAAAATCAAATTCCTTGAAGTCTACGGAGACTCGGCCTTGGTAATCTACCAAGTCAAAGGGGAATGGGACACAAAGCACCCAAATCTAATTCCATACAAAGAACATGTGTTGAGTTTGATTCCTTACTTCGAGGAGATCACTTTCGAACACATCCCACGCGAAGAAAATCAACTAGCTGATGCCTTAGCTACCATGTCATCCATGTTCAAAGTCAATTGGGACGACGAAGCTCCCATGATCACCATTTACAGGCAAGACGAACCAGCCTATTGCAATGAGATCGATACCAAACAAATGGAAGACAAATCATGGTTCCATGAAATACAAAGGTATCTCGAAACCCAGGAGTACCCTGAAGGGGCATCTATTAACGACAGAAAGTTTCTAAGGAGATTTGCCTCCAAATTCTTCCTAAGCAATGGAACTTTGTACAAGCGCAACCATGACTCGACTTTACTTCGTTGCGTAAACAAGAAGGAAGCAGAACAAATCATGGAAGACATACACAATGGTACCTTCGGTACTCATTCCAACGGACATACAATGGCTAAAAAGATCTTGAGAGCAGGTTACTACTGGTCTACCATGGAGACAGATTGCCATCATCATTCCAAAACTTGTCACAAATGCCAGATATATGCCGACAAAGTGCATGTACCTCCAGTTCCATTAAACGTTCTGACGGCTCCTTGGCCTTTCGCAATGTGGGGTATTGATATGATTGGAGAAATCAAACCTACTGCTTCCAACGGACATCGCTTTATCCTGGTCGCTATTGACTACTTCACAAAGTGGGTAGAGGCAGCTTCATATGCTTCTGTTACCAAGAATGTGGTAGCCAGGTTTATCAAGCACAATCTTATTTGTCGGTATGGCATCCCTGAACGGATTATCACGGACAATGGCACAAATCTAAACAACAAAATGATTACTGAACTCTGCACGCAGTTCCAGATCAAACATCATAATTCTTCTCCATATCGACCAAAGATGAACGGCGCTGTCGAAGCCGCCAACAAAAACATCAAGAAAATCATACAAAAGATGACAGTAACCTACAAAGACTGGCATGAGATGTTACCTTTTGCTCTTCATGGTTATCGCACATCTGCGCGTACTTCAACAGGGGCAACTCCATTCTCGTTAGTCTACGGTATGGAAGCATTTCTCCCAATCGAAATCCAGATTCCTTCCTTAAGGATCATGAAAGAAGCCGATCTAGACGAAGACGATTGGATTCAAACTCGATTCGACCAAATACACTTGATCGATGAGAAAAGACTTGCAGCTATCTGTCATGGCCAGCTATACCAAAAGCGCATGATCAAAGCATTCAACAAGAAAGTCAAAAGTCAAGCATACCAAACTGGTGGCTTGGTTATCAAACGCATCATCTTACCACAAGGTGATCCCAGAGGCAAATGGACCCCCACCTACGAGGGACCATTCATAATCAAGAAAATATTCTCCGGCGGTGCCATGTTGCTTACCACCATGGATGGCGAGGATTTCCCACACCCTGTGAATGCGGACATAGTCAAAAAGTACTTTGCTTAAAAAAAAATATACAGCTCGCTAAGTTGAAAACCTGAAAGGGCAACTTAGGCAAAAATGAGCGTCTCGGTGGATTGAAAACCCGAAAGGGCGATCCAGGCAAAAATTAGAGACAAAACAAATACAATCCCGGTAGGCTGAAAACCTGAAAGGGCAGCCTAGGCAAAAATTAGGGAATAAAGCATACAACTATGTCCCGCTCAGCTGCCTACTCACCGACAAGGTTCAACACCTCAAAGACACCGATCAGTCCAATCACTTTCTTCCGACAAGTGAGGGATGAGATGCTCGAAGACAGATTGGCAATAGCAGAACTGAAACTTGACTGGATCGTTCTCACATAGCTATTTCTTTTCATAAATACTTTTCAAAACTTTCTGACAATTTCCTACTTCTAGGATTGTTGTCTCCCTATACTAATCCGCCTATCACGGCACCTTTTCAAAAATCAATGCAGCTTATAACTAACATTTTCATTTTTTCTGTTTTGAATACGCGAGCATCCCAATGATATTTTGAATGAACATATGCATTTGAATATGATTGATGTTTACCAGGAAAAACAGGAATAGCATTCCGGACATGTCCCAATTATTTGGACATTATCCTAAACCAGCATCAGAAGGAAGTTTCCCCAATGGAGACACATTCCTCAACAAATCCCTCAAAAAGATTTTTCTTGCGAAAGAAGTCTTATTCCCCAGCAGGGTTGTTCCAGATTACTATCTTCAGAAGGTGTGATCCCCGCACCCGGACTTGGTCAGATAGTGCATCGGAGGATTATGCATCTTCCTCATTCCCATTTGAAAGGGCATCAGAGCTTCCAGTTACCTTTGGTTCCCCAAGCAGTAGTCAAAGATCCTTCAATAGAATATCCTGGTTCTCAAAGAATTTCCCCAGACGAGGGTACTCAAGCAAGACAAAAGATCATCAACGATCACAATACATTCATGTCCAGCTGACTAGTGGGAATTTATTTTTCCAATTAGAAGCTTGACATCACATTCACATATTCACATTCACATATTCACATTCATACATCATATTCATACATCATATTCACAATCATGCATCATACGCATATTCATACACAACATAACATGCATATTTCTCCGGGAATATCTCATATCATACATGCATCATAGACATCGCATATTATTAACTTGATTTTTCAGGTAGGCAGATATCTTCAACAAAGATGTTCTCAATCACATGCCGTGTTCACCTGAATTCCATGAACGATTCTCTCAGATATAATCAAGCCGAAGATTCATTCTGATCACTTACCAACTCAAAAACAAGCATCACAGATCTAAAGTGATACCTCAGACGGTTCCAGAACGATCTAACATCACAGATCAAAGTTGATACCTCAGACGGTTCCAGAACGATCTAGCATTACAGATCTAAGGCGATACCTCAAACGGTTCCAGAACGATCTAACATTACAGATCTAAGGCGATACCTCAAACGGTTCCAGAACGATCTAGCATTACAGATCTAAGGCGATACCTCAGACGGTTCCAGAACGATCTAGCATTACAGATCTAAGGCGATACCTCAGACGGTTCCAGAACGATCTAGCATTTCAGATCTAAGGCGATACCTCAGACGGTTCCAGAACGATCTAGCATTTCAGATCTAAGGCGATACCTCAAACGGTTCCAGAACGATCTAACATTGCTAGTCTAAGGCGATACCTCAGACGGTTCCAGAACGATCTAACATTGCAGATCTAAAGTGATACCTCAAACGGTTCCACAATGATCAACTTTCAAATCCTTCATCAAGATATAATCAACAGATTCATTCTGATGAACAAACCATCAACACATTGTCCAGGTGGCATCCGAAAGCCCATCTCAGGTAATGTTTCAATCTGCCAACAACATTTCACAGACAACATTCAAATGCAACTTCCAACATCTCTGCTGATCAAGGTAAGTGCAAATTTTCAGGGCATCTATTTATTCAATCATCTTCTACCCTCAGATTTCAGACAATCTCTTCAGGTTTAAGAAGATTGAATAGGGGCAACTGTTATACCCCAAAATTTGCCCACTTCTTTTTTCAAGAAAACTCCAATCTGAAAATTAAGAGTTTCATATAATCATGGATTTTTATTTCAAATATCCTAGCATATGAAGTACTTAAATTTCAGAAACTTTTCTTATACAGTAGCTTGGCTTACAGAGGAATTTATTCTTACGCAAACGCCAAATACTGTTCATTACATCACAAATACTATTTATTTATTTACAGATAAATAGTACTAACACAATCATGCAGAGTTAACTCTTTTTGCAGGCGCAGAAGCAGGAAACTCACACTATACTGGTAACAATTGTTTTTGGTTTCCCACTAACTTTTGTACTATATTCCATTATTTTCAAAATCTTTTCAAATCTCTTTTTCAAAAATCAAATCTTAACTTGTGTGTTTTCTGCCAGTCAAATATTTCTATTTCTGTGCAGTAAACAATTTTCAGGTTATTATCGGTAATTTTACCCGCATACTGTAAATATCTGTTATTATGTTTCTGTTTTCTAACAAGTCATGTAAATAAATTTTTCATGCTTCACATATAACAAAAACAAAAATAACAACAAAAAAAGAAAATTAACTTTGACAGTTGATTTTTTTCACTTTAACTGCTGCTTCAGTACACGAACAGTCGGTTGACAGACAAACTGCGGACGGTACGATTCACAGTGATTTGTACAATCAATCAAATCAATCATTCACAATTCAAATTTTCAAAGATTTTTGTGTTAGAAGTCTTCTGAATATCACACGATTAGCAGAAACTCAGCACTGCACAAAAATCAGGTACGCTTAACTGTCTCCTACACAAACAGTCCCTAATCAGGGTTTTTCTTGTTTTTACAGGAGCAACAAGTTTTTGAGAGCTCAAATGGATTTCATACACATCCATATATCTCAAAGTACCATCATACAAATTTTCAAACTTCAATTCACTCAGACGCACCGTCAGCAGCTCAAACAGTCAACAGACGACCCGTTTGACCAAAAAAGTCAACTGACAGTCAAAAATGAAATTTTTTGTCAAAGTCCATATTTTGTCAAAGGATTCAACATTTGATCATTGGATGATCACAATTCATCAAGGAAAGATCAAAAATCAACAAAACCCTAAGATTCAAAATTAGGGTTTTTGCCTGAAAAGTCAACTCAACTTTGACTGATCATAACTCTCTCATCCTTCATCCAAAAAATTCAAACCAAAGCTGGTTTTGAAGGAAATTCAATTATCTTTCAAATGCCATTGATCCCATGGTCATTGGATTCACCATTTGAAAAATATGATCAAAGACATTACAGGTCATTTTCAAAGTCAACAAAAAGACACTTTTTTCAAATGGACACACAAGGAGAACCAAAAATCATTTTGATATGAGACCAAAGACATTGGTTAGAGGACTCTTTGAGGTTTCCAAAAAGTGCAAGATCTCCTTCATATGACAAAAATTGAAGGATTCACACCTTGTTGAAGTTGGCTAAATTTTGGGAAAATGCATGAAATCAACATTGCTCAAAAATGTTTTTTTTCCAAAAGATGCCAAGTTTTTATGGTCCAAACATCTTTGCCATGATATTATGGGCCTCCCACGACCAAGACAAAGCCCACATCTATATTATCCATTTTTGACATAATTTTATCTTATTTTAAGATTAAAATTAAAGGAAATTGCATGGATAATTGATGGCTTGATCTCCAAGTATGACACACCTCCAAAGTCTTCATTTTTCTGCAGAAAATTGATGCCCAAGGCAAGAGCATTGAATGGAGTCAAGGATTGGTCAAAAATTCAAGGTTTTTAATATTTTAAAAACCAAACTTTCAACAAAGGCAACCAAGTTTCTTGCTTCACTTCCAAGCAGCCTATGGGCTATAAAAGGAGTAGCATACTTCAGCAACAAGGAGGACACACGAAATATATCAAAGGCATAGTCAAGAAACTCATCAAAATTCTCTCAAAATTCCATAACTTTGTAAAATTCAAATTTCATTCTCCAATCAATATTAATACAAATCAAGCTTTTTAATCATCTTCTCCAACATCATAGAGTAAGATTAAACTCTTAATACAAGCACATGAGAGTCGTATAAGACATTCAAAGTTCTTCATGTACATATGCCTTTAATTTTCGTTTTCAGATATACAATTAATATCAATGTAAACTAACCATTCTATCATGCTCATAAGGTCCCATGTAGATGATCTGGGTCTTAACATGCCAACTCCCACGTGAAAATTAGCCTATACCATTAACCATTGAACATGAGTGTTCATACTTGAATCCTTTCGAATCCATAGTTACAAGGCTTGAATTGAAAAACTAACACCACCATCGTGTTCAGGAGACAATTTTAAGTCAGTCTGGGTCCTTTTCTTTTTCGTTCATGGCTGTTTTTGTAGGTTTTCAAAAAGCATGGAAATCTGAAGGAAAATCCGCAGGAAATTCCATAAGTAAATCCGCAGCTAATTTCGCAGGTACCAAGGAAGAAGATGATGAATAGTGGCGCTGAAATTTTGACCGCTTGCGTGGCAATTTCTAATCATCCCATTCGCTGGTCAAAAAACGTGGACCCCACGTTGAACCCTTGACTTCAGCATGATCACATGTTGAACCTCAAACCATGTGCATCATGTATCCACGCATCTGGGCCTTTGATCTCCATCAGTTCTTCATCCAACGCGCCTGATCCAGCAATCCACACCATGGACTTTCAATCATGCCACACAGGATCAGTATCCTTTCATATTTTCTATTTTTATTTTATTTTTATTGCAAAATTATTTAAAAATAGTTTAAAAAATCAAAAAATTCCACAAAAATATTTTAGACTTCTAAAAATATATATTATTTTCTGAAATAAAAATATTTTATTTTTCTTCATAATTTCAATATTTTACATAATTAATTAGTATATATTTATATATTTGCTTTTTAATTATTCTAACCCATCAAAAAATCATAAAAAAATTGTTCTTTGTGTTAAATATTGTTTATATATCATAAACTAATTTTGTACATATTTAGGATAATTTTATTATTAAGTTTTAATTATTTGTGTAATTATTTGCATAATTATGTTTTAATTAACTTAAAAAAAAAAATCCAAAAACAATTTCAAAAATTACAAAAAAAATAGTTTTGTTCTAAAATTAATTAACAAGTGTTTTGTACATATTTTAAACTTGATTTCTAGGTTTAATCATATTTTCATCTTTTCTTTATTTTAAATTAATTAATCACATATTAATTATATTTAAAATAAATCATAAAAAATCCAAAAATATGCCTTTTATTTCTTGCAATTTAAATTCCTAGATCAATGTATAGGATGTCAAATTCATGTAAATAGGCTAGTTTACATTTCCCGCACAATCGATGTAATAGCGTAGATTTACTTTCTGCACTTTACATTTCCGCATTTTAATTTCCAGCACCCATATAAACTGCGTGTATGTCAAAGATAAAACTGAACCATTAGATCACTAACTTCAAAGATAAATATCTGAATTCAATCACAATCACATTTGCACCTCCTAGGGTAACCCCTTTTCACTCTTTTCAAAATCAAGTTACATCTCTACTGTTTCGAGTACAAAATCGAACCTTTTGTTTATATCCGACGAATGGATAGATTTTTAAAGGGAACAAGGATAAAGACCTTACAACTCAGGGTAGACCTCCTAGTTTGCTTGCTCAAAATTAAAACAAACAAAATTCTCATACACTGTTGTTTTTCAAAAAACAAATTTTCCAAAAGACAATATTTTGTATACATCCAAACACGGATCATTACAAAATTAACGATCTTTTCAAAACATCTTTCGAAAGATAAACAAGCATTTGTATATATCCGCACAAGGATCATTACAAATTCTATTTGCAAAGGTATTTCAAAAACACAGGTAAAGCATTCCGAATCAATTGAAAAGTAAAGCAAATGAGCTAAGCAAACTAAAGAGCCCATGGATAACCATGGATACAAAGGGTGCTAACACCTTCCCTTTGTATAACCTACCCCCTTACCCAGAATCTCTCAAAGGTCTTTTTTCTGTTTCTTTTATAAACCTTTCCTTCATTGGATAAAATAAAAGGTCGGTGGCGACTCTGTAAACTTTTTCAAAAGTGACGCGAAAGCGTCCGATCGACAAAAAAGGAGTCAGTTCACGTATCCCACCCACGGAGGGGTATGGCCCGAAAGGACGGTCCACAATGATTATAACTTTCGAGAGGAAATTTTGGGAAACGGGTTGTCTAAAACTCACTAGATTTTTGAATGAGAAGGGGCAACTTGAGAACTCTACAACTAAATTGAATTTAAATTGTTTAGAATAGATGAATCCATCTTAACTAATTAGATTTAAGAATTTACAGTTTCTTTTACTCTTAGTGTAAGAAAAAATTAGTCCATATAGTTAACCAAACATAAGATGTAAGTTTATTTTATATACAACTATATTTATTAAAAAGAGTAAAGGAGTTAGTTTTAATATATTTTACTATATTTAATTAATTGTAATATATTTTTCCAAAAGTATTAGGAAATGTCCCATCTGGTGATTGAAATTGAAAATTTCAAAATATTTTTTTATATATCGTTTATCAATCTATATATATTATGATTTTTCCAAAATTATTTTATTACCAGCAAAAAAATTTGTTGTTGATACAACTCTTTCTTAAATATAGTAAAATAATTAAAAAAAACAAATCAAATTTCAACCACTAAAACTAGTTGTTGTTGTTGGAATAAGAAGGTTTTCCCAACAATAGTGTGATTGTTGAGAAATTAAGTAATTTATCACTCATACTTAATAACTTTTTGCCAAATACATAACAAATAGTTCTATTTTAAAGTAATAGTTTTATTTTCAAAACAATAATTAAGTTGTTGAGTAAAAATTACTTGTTATAGACATTCAAATTAATGTTTGCAATTAGCATGCCGTTCAAACAAAAAAACTGTTGCTCATATATATAATTTATATTTTCTCATTATGTTTTCCTAATACATTTTGTGTGTTTGTGTGTATCAACATTGTAGTCTTTAATATTTTAGCGATGGCAAATTTGCTAAACATGTTCTTTTCAATAATGCTTATCGAAGTATCTCTTTTAGCATTGTTGATGGGAAATTCTAAAGCAACTCATCGCTTTATTGATATTAAGGATCATATTGATCACCAAGTTTCCTTACAAATGAGGAGTGTTCATCGCATTGCAAGATTGAGTCCAGAAGGACCTAATCCACACCACGACAATTCCTTACAGCCAAAAAGTGATCATCACATTGCAAAATTGAGTCCAGGAGGTCCCGATCCACATCACCATCTTTCCTTACAAACGAGGAATGTTCATCACATTGCAAGATTGAGTCCAGAAGGTCCAGATCCACACCACCATGTTTCCTTACCAACGGGGAATGTTCATCACATTGAAAGATTGAGTCCAGGAGGTCCAGATTCACACCACCATGATTTCTTGCAAACTAGAAATGTTCATGAAATTGCAAGATTGAGTCCAGGAGGTCCTAATCCACACCATGACAATTCCTTAAATCCAACGAGTGTCGATCACATTGCAAAATTGAGTCCAGGAGGTCCCGATCCACATCACCATCTTTCCTTACAAACGAGGAATGTTCATCACATTGCAAGATTGAGTCCAGAAGGTCCAGATCCACACCACCATGTTTCCTTACAAACGGGGAATGTTCATCGCATTGAAAGATTGAGTCCAGGAGGTCCAGATTCACACCACCATGATTTCTTGAAAACTAGAAATGTTCATGGAATTGCAAGATTGAGTCCATGAGGTCCTAATCCACACCACGACAATTCCTTACATCCAACGAGTGTCGATCACATTGCAAAATTGAGTCCAGGAGGTCCCGATCCACATCACCATCTTTCCTTACAAACGAGGAATGTTCATCACATTGCAAGATTGAGTCCAGAAGGTCCAGATCCACACCACCATGTTTCCTTACAAACGGGGAATGTTCATCGCATTGAAAGATTGAGTCCAGGAGGTCCAGATTCACACCACCATGATTTCTTGAAAACTAGAAATGTTCATGGAATTGCAAGATTGAGTCCAGGAGGTCCTAATCCACACCACGACAATTCCTTACATCCAACGAGTGTCCATCTCACTGCAAAATTAAGTCTAAGAGGTCATAATCCAAACTACCCGAATTCCTTTCAACCTTAGAATAATCATTGCATTGCATGATTGAGACTAGAGAGTCCCAATTTACACCACCACCATATTTAACATTAAGTTATCGTTCACTCGACAACTTATCTTCTAATGTATTTTGTGATTTCTGAATTAAGTAGAGTGAGAGAGAGAATAAACTATATTCAAATAAAAGAGAGATAAATTGATTGGAGATGGTAATTGTTACTTTTAATTATATATATAACGTTATAGTGCGTATATTTACCTGTCACAATTATGTTTTGAATAAATCACTAAGGCTTGTCCCAGAGTGAAAAAAATTTACCAAGTAATTATTATTTTGTGAACTAATATGTACATATTATTTTAATTAAAGTTACTTTGAAGAGAATATTAGGGGAACGAAAAATATAGACTACACTAGTGGAATATAAATAAAACATAGACCACACAAGTTGAATGCTCTAAATTTCTTTGAAAATTAATTCATAAAAGGACTGTAAAACGATGTTTATTATATGAAAGGTA
This sequence comes from Vicia villosa, assembly GCF_029867415.1. Taxonomy (NCBI): domain Eukaryota; kingdom Viridiplantae; phylum Streptophyta; class Magnoliopsida; order Fabales; family Fabaceae; genus Vicia; species Vicia villosa. The sequence continues at coordinate 849,870 of NW_026705287.1, read as the reverse complement.
CATACTAAATTAAACTAGTCACTTGATAGGCCTTTATTAAATATTGTAAATTTTATATATTATTTTTTTTTCAAATTTATCATCTTGCCACACTTTATTCTATTTTCCATTCAATAAGATTTTTTAATCCAAATATTATTTAAAAATATTCAGCTAGTTATATACCTTGAAATGAAATTTATAAATTTATTCCACGTCATTTAATTTTTTTTTACTTAAATACTATGATTTTAAATATTCAATATGTAACAATCCAAACAAGATAAGTCTATAATTATCCCCTTCAGACGGTTAATACGGGTATTGAAACATAGTACAATAGTATACACATTACACGAGTACAAATTTTCGCATACTTAAACATATAATAAGTCGCATATTTAGGCAATATCACCTCATTCGAGAGATAATAGATATATGAGATGTGAAGATATTCAGAGTATGATGTCCATACTAGATCTATGGGTATTAGGTGTATGCCTGATGGGATCTAGTGCTAGTGGGAGATTGACGGTGTAAGCCCTAGATGCCAATAGTTTTTGTACTTGTATCAAATCATATATTAATAATAAAAGACATTTCTTTATTATGTTTGTTTTTCCAAAATAATAAAGTCCCTAGAATAGCTATTCTGTTTAATGAAACGTTAAGTGCGACATAATCATGAGATCCCATGAAACATAAGGACAGTATTGTCAAATTATCTCTAGTCGTGCTTTACTGTGAAGTGGGAAAACATTAAATCATTGAGACTATTGTATGGATAGACTGATGATCAAATCTCATGGATTATGGATAAAGAGTAATCAAGTCTTCACATAGGTATGAATATTAGGAGTAATATTTATACTGGATTGACCCGCTAAGAGAATTCTATATAGAAATTTATGCAAAGTGTCATAAGTTATTCTCATGGAGACAGTGGTGTATACAACCCTTCGACCTGAATCCACTACGAACCATATATAGATGTAGGAGTCAAGTATTTTTTTTATTGATCAAATATTAACCGTAATTGGATGGCCGTTAAGATAGTTCACGGGCACTCCACAAATCATGCTAAGGGACATGAGTGACCTAGATAGAACTTTCTCATCCCGCGTAGTAGAATAAATGTCTAAGGGCCCAATATTGAATTGGACAAGGGTGACATGGTCTATGCCATGTGTTCAATATAGACATGAGTGCAAAAGGGTAATTTTTTACACAAACATTATCACGAAAGGTTTTGTTAGATCACATGATATTTTCGTGACTTGGGTAGCAATGATGTGTAGCTAGATACCACTCACTATTTAAGATAAATTCATGATAGGTTGGGGTATACTAAGTTGAATTTATTTCTTTTCTTGATTACAAATCATGAATTGATTGTTGATTTTTATGAATGCGTGCGAAATTATGATGCATCTGCTGTGTGATATGTTGTCAGTGTTCACTTTATGTTAGTACATGACTTAAATGGATTCAGATTTGAGAAAACATGAAAAACTAGGAAATTTTTGAGTTTTAACCGACCTATATCTGGTTACTCTCTGCCAGTAAGCGGTTACCACCCTTGGTGGATTTAATTTGAAATTCATATAGGCTAACTGATTAAGATAGTTAAATCATGAATCATGATGATGCTTAGATAATGTTTTAGTAAGTCAAAAAAAGATAATACATTTGGTGAGAAAACCCTAGGGTGATATAAATCCCATCGTATTGAGTTATTCGGAAACACAACCATACTCTTAGTTGGTATGTGTTTTGAGTGTTTGGTTTCAATGGAAACCAACCATGTACAATTTTGGGGGATATCGAGGCTCTTTATGGATGCCTAAGATTTTGTTACCAATAATGGGAGTATGGTCCATATGAAGGTTGTAGTCTCTGAGCGGTGTCCGGAATTATGTGAAAAGTGTTGGTGGGAGAAAGACATTATTTGTGTACTAGGGAGTCTGTGATCTGTTTCCAAACTTATGTGAAGAGTTGTGGCCCAAGAAAGATGTCCCACGTAACTATCCATATCCAGAGGTAGACATGGGTCGTTTGACCCGAGTGTTGATATTCACACACCATATGAGATCAATTGGATCTCGATCCACGTTCTTTTATGATTGTAGAATATGGAAGGTTGAGAAAGAAACATTATTAATAGAGTAGAACATGAGAGCACCATGACCAAGAAGACATACGGTGCATTTAGAACTGCACTGAAATAGTTATATCTCACCATATGTTTAATATTTGTGGTAATTAGGTGAATTACTGATGAAAAGGAAAGATGACATGAAGGATTTAAAGATCTTGTTATCTATTTTCTTTTTGTTTTTGCTGTCTAGCCTATTCTAGTATTTTATTCCATGATTTATGTTGTATATGTACTATGATTGTATCTTTTGTCATACATGTATTGGATGTCATGTAGACACTTTTGGTTGTACTCAGTACCAGATATAAAATGTCGAATAATACCATTCTATACGCATATTATTCGGGGTATTACACTTTGAATAATAAATATAAAGTGATAATTCTTATATTCACTTGTCACAATTACGTTTTGAAAGTATCACCAATTCTCTCTGTAGTAAATATAACTTTCCATGTAATCTATTATTATATGAACTATCCCATATTTGCTTGTCATAAAAATTTATATTAAGAGGAATGAGGGGATCAAAATACATGGACTACCAATGCGGTAAAAAAAAAAGACATATACCATAAGAGTTGATAGCTTTGAAAAGGAATATATCTCTGGGAATAAATGTACTCGAGGAGTGTTACATATGATTTATTTTAAGAAAGTGAGCTAACGATAGAAGCCATTTGGATTAGAAGATGATTATAACTTTCGAGAGGAAATTTTGGGAAACGGGTTGTCTAAAACTCACTAGATTTTTGAATGAGAAGGGGCAACTTGAGAACTCTACAACTAAATTGAATTTAAATTGTTTAGAATAGATGAATCCATCTTAACTAATTAGATTTAAGAATTTACAGTTTCTTTTACTCTTAGTGTAAGAAAAAATTAGTCCATATAGTTAACCAAACATAAGATGTAAGTTTATTTTATATACAACTATATTTATTAAAAAGAGTAAAGGAGTTAGTTTTAATATATTTTACTATATTTAATTAATTGTAATATATTTTTCCAAAAGTATAAGGAAATGCCCCATCTGGTGAATGAAATTGAAAAATTCAAAATATTTTTTTATATATCGTTTGTCAATCTATATATATTATGATTTTTCCAAAATTATTTTATTACCAGCAAAAAAATTTGTTGTTGATACAACTCTTTCTTAAATATAGTAAAATAATTAAAAAAACAAATCAAATTTCAACCACTAAAACTAGTTGTTGTTGTTGGAATAAGAAGGTTTTCCCAACAATAGTGTGATTGTTGAGAAATTAAGTAATTTATCATTCATACTTAATAACTTTTTGCCAAATACATAACAAATAGTTCTATTTTAAAGTAATAGTTTTATTTTCAAAACAATAATTAAGTTGTTGAGTAAAAATTACTTGTTATAGACATTCAAATTAATGTTTGCAATTAGCATGCCGTTCAAACAAAAAAACTGTTGCTCATATATATAATTTATATTTTCTCATTATGTTTTCCTAATACATTTTGTGTGTTTGTGTGTATCAACATTGTAGTCTTTAATATTTTAGCGATGGCAAATTTGCTAAACATGTTCTTTTCAATAATGCTTATCGAAGTATCTCTTTTAGCATTGTTGATGGGAAATTCTAAAGCAACTCGTCGCTTTATTGATATTAAGGATCATATTGATCACCAAGTTTCCTTACAAACGAGGAGTGTTCATCGCATTGCAAGATTGAGTCCAGAAGGACCTAATCCACACCACGACAATTCCTTACAGCCAAAAAGTGATCATCACATTGCAAAATTGAGTCCAGGAGGTCCCGATCCACATCACCATCTTTCCTTACAAACGAGGAATGTTCATCACATTGCAAGATTGAGTCCAGAAGGTCCAGATCCACACCACCATGTTTCCTTACCAACGGGGAATGTTCATCACATTGAAAGATTGAGTCCAGGAGGTCCAGATTCACACCACCATGATTTCTTGCAAACTAGAAATGTTCATGAAATTGCAAGATTGAGTCCAGGAGGTCCTAATCCACACCATGACAATTCCTTAAATCCAACGAGTGTCGATCACATTGCAAAATTGAGTCCAGGAGGTCCCGATCCACATCACCATCTTTCCTTACAAACGAGGAATGTTCATCACATTGCAAGATTGAGTCCAGAAGGTCCAGATCCACACCACCATGTTTCCTTACAAACGGGGAATGTTCATCGCATTGAAAGATTGAGTCCAGGAGGTCCAGATTCACACCACCATGATTTCTTGAAAACTAGAAATGTTCATGGAATTGCAAGATTGAGTCCAGGAGGTCCTAATCCACACCACGACAATTCCTTACATCCAACGAGTGTCGATCACATTGCAAAATTGAGTCCAGGAGGTCCCGATCCACATCACCATCTTTCCTTACAAACGAGGAATGTTCATCACATTGCAAGATTGAGTCCAGAAGGTCCAGATCCACACCACCATGTTTCCTTACAAACGGGGAATGTTCATCGCATTGAAAGATTGAGTCCAGGAGGTCCAGATTCACACCACCATGATTTCTTGAAAACTAGAAATGTTCATGGAATTGCAAGATTGAGTCCAGGAGGTCCTAATCCACACCACGACAATTCCTTACATCCAACGAGTGTCCATCTCACTGCAAAATTAAGTCTAAGAGGTCATAATCCAAACTACCCGAATTCCTTTCAACCTTAGAATAATCATTGCATTGCATGATTGAGACTAGAGAGTCCCAATTTACACCACCACCATATTTAACATTAAGTTATCGTTCACTCGACAACTTATCTTCTAATGTATTTTGTGATTTCTGAATTAAGTAGAGTGAGAGAGAGAATAAACTATATTCAAATAAAAGAGAGATAAATAGATTGGAGATGGTAATTGTTGCTTTTAATTATATATATAACTTTATAGTGCGTATATTTACCTGTCACAATTATGTTTTGAATAAATCACTAAGGCTTGTCCCATAGTGAATAAAATTTACCAAGTAATTATTATTTTGTGAACTAATATGTACATATTATTTTAATTAAAGTTACTTTGAATAGAATATTAAGGGAACGAAAAATATAGACTACACTAGTGGAATATAAATAAAACATAGACCACACAAGTTGAATGCTCTAAATTTCTTTGAAAATTAATTCATAAAAGGACTGTAACACGATGTTTATTATATGAAAGGTACATACTAAATTAAACTAGTCACTTGATAGGCCTTTATTAAATATTGTAAATTTTATATATTAATTTTTTTTTTCAAATTTATCATCTTGCCACAATTTATTCTATTTTCCATTCAATAAGATTTTTTAATCCCAATATTATTTAAAAATATTCAGCTAGTTATATACCTTGAAATGAAATTTATGAATTTATTAAACGTCATTTAAATTTTTTTGACTTAAATACTATGATTTTAAATATTCAATATGTAACAATCCAAACAAGATAAGTCTATAATTATCCCCTTCAGACGGTTAATACGGGTATTGAAACATAGTACAATAGTATACACATTACACGAGTACAAATTTTTGCATACTTAAACATATAATAAGTCGCATATTTAGGCAATATCACCTCATTCGAGAGATAATAGATATATGAGATGTGAAGATATTCAGAGTATGATGTCCATACTAGATCTATGGGTATTAGGTGTATGCCTGATGGGATCTAGTGCCAGTGGGAGATTGACGGTGTAAGCCCTAGATGCCTATAGTTTTTGTACTTGTATCAAATCATATATTAATAATAAAAGCCATTTATTTATTATGTTTGTTTTTCCAAAATAATAAAGTCCCTAGAATAGCTATTCTGTTTAATGAAATGTTAAGTGCGACATAATCATGAGATCCCATGAAACATAAGGACAGTATTCTCAAATTATCTCTAGTCGTGCTTTACTGTGAAGTGGGAAAACATTAAATCATTGAGACTATTGTATGGATAGACTGACGATCAAATCTCATGGATTATGGATAAAGAGTAATCAAGTCTTCACATAGGTATGAATATTAGGAGTAATATTTATACTGGATTGACCCGCTAAGAGAATTCTACATAGAAATTTATGCAAAGTGTCATAAGTTATTCTCATGGAGACAGTGGTGTATACAACCTTTCGACCTGAATCCACTACGAACCATATATAGATGTAGGAGTCGAGTATTTTTTTTATTGATCAAATATTAACCGTAATTGGATGGCCGTTAAGATAGTTCACGGGCACTCCACAAATCATGCTAAGGGACATGAGTGACCTAGATAGAACTTTCTCATCCCGCGTAGTAGAATAAATGTCTAAGGGCCCAATATTGAATTGGACAAGGGTGACATGGTCTATGCCATGTGTTCAATATAGACATGAGTGCAAAAGGGTAATTTTTTACACAAACATTATCACGAAAGATTTTGTTAGATCACATGATATTTTCGTGACTTGGGTAGCAATGATGTGTAGCTAGATACCACTCACTATTTAAGATAAATTCATGATAGGTTGGGGTATACTAAGTTGAATTTATTTCTTTTCTTGATTACAAATCATGAATTGATTGTTGATTTTTATGAATGCGTGCGAAATTATGATGCATCTGCTGTGTGATATGTTGTCAGTGTTCACTTTATGTTAGTACATGACTTAAATGGATTCAGATTTGAGAAAACATGAAAAACTAGGAAATTTTTGAGTTTTAACCGACCTATATCTGGTTACTCTCTGCCAGTAAGCGGTTACCACCCTTGGTGGATTTAATTTGAAATTCATATAGGCTAACTGATTAAGATAGTTAAATCATGAATCATGATGATGCTTAGATAATGTTTTAGTAAGTCAAAAAAAGATAATACATTTGGTGAGAAAACCCTAGGGTGATATAAATCCCATCGTATTGAGTTATTCGGAAACACAACCATACTCTTAGTTGGTATGTGTTTTGAGTGTTTGGTTTCAATGGAAACCAACCATGTACAATTTTGGGGGATGTCGAGGCTCTTTATGGATGCCTAAGATTTTGTTACCAATAATGGGAGTATGGTCCATATGAAGGTTGTAGTCTTTGAGCGGTGTCCGGAATTATGTGAAAAGTGTTGGTGGGAGAAAGACATTATTTGTGTACTAGGGAGTCTGTGATCTGTTTCCAAACTTATGTGAAGAGTTGTGGCCCAAGAAAGATGTCCCACGTAACTATCCATATCCAGAGGTAGACATGGGTCGTTTGACCCGAGTGTTGATATTCACACACCATATGAGATCAATTGGATCTCGATCCACGTTCTTTTATGATTGTAGAATATGGAAGGTTGAGAAAGAAACATTATTAATAGAGTAGAACATGAGAGCACCATGACCAAGAAGACATACGGTGCATTTAGAACTGCACTGAAATAGTTATATCTCACCATATGTTTAATATTTGTGGTAATTAGGTGAATTACTGATGAAAAGGAAAGATGACATGAAGGATTCAAAGATCTTGTTATCTATTTTCTTTTTGTTTTTGCTGTCTAGCCTATTCTAGTATTTTATTCCATGATTTATGTTGTATATGTGCTATGATTGTATCTTTTATCATACATGTATTGGATGTCATCTAGACACTTTTGGTTGTACTCAGTACCAGATATAAAATGTCGAATAATACCATTCTATACGCATATTATTCGGGGTATTACACTTTGAATAATAAATATAAAGTGATAATTCTTATATTCACTTGTCACAATTACGTTTTGAAAGTATCACCAATTCTCTCTGTAGTAAATATAACTTTCCATGTAATCTATTATTATATGAACTATCCCATATTTGCTTGTCATAAAAATTTATATTAAGAGGAATGAGGGGATAAAAATACATGGACTACCAATGCGGTAAATAAAAAAGACATATACCATAAGAGTTGATAGCTTTGAAAAGGAATATATCTCTGGGAATAAATGTACTCGAGGAGTGTTACATATGATTTATTTTAAGAAAGTGAGCTAACGATAGAAGCCATTTGGATTAGAAGATGATTATAACTTTCGAGAGGAAATTTTGGGAAACGGGTTGTCTAAAACTCACTAGATTTTTGAATGAGAAGGGGCAACTTGAGAACTCTACAACTAAATTGAATTTAAATTGTTTAGAATAGATGAATCCATCTTAACTAATTAGATTTAAGAATTTACAGTTTCTTTTACTCTTAGTGTAAAAAAAAACTAGTCCATATAGTTAACCAAACATAAGATGTAAGTTTATTTTATATACAACTATATTTATTAAAAAGAGTAAAGGAGTTAGTTTTAATATATTTTACTATATTTAATTAATTGTAATATATTTTTCCAAAAGTATAAGGAAATGCCCCATCTGGTGATTGAAATTGAAAATTTCAAAATATTTTTTTATATATCGTTTATCAATCTATATATATTATGATTTTTCCAAAATTATTTTATTACCAGCAAAAAAATTTGTTGTTGATACAACTCTTTCTTAAATATAGTAAAATAATTAAAAAAAACAAATCAAATTTCAACCACTAAAACTAGTTGTTGTTGGAATAAGAAGGTTTTCCCAACAATAGTGTGATTGTTGAGAAATTAAGTAATTTATCACTCATACTTAATAACTTTTTGCCAAATACATAACAAATAGTTCTATTTTAAAGTAATAGTTTTATTTTCAAAACAATAATTAAGTTGTTGAGTAAAAATTACTTGTTATAGACATTCAAATTAATGTTTGCAATTAGCATGCCGTTCAAACAAAAAAACTGTTGCTCATATATATAATTTATATTTTCTCAATATGTTTTCCTAATACATTTTGTGTGTTTGTGTGTATCAACATTGTAGTCTTTAATATTTTAGCGATGGCAAATTTGCTAAACATGTTCTTTTCAATAATGCTTATCGAAGTATCTCTTTTAGCATTGTTGATGGGAAATTCTAAAGCAACTCATCGCTTTATTGATATTAAGGATCATATTGATCACCAAGTTTCCTTACAAACGAGGAGTGTTCATCGCATTGCAAGATTGAGTCCAGAAGGACCTAATCCACACCACGACAATTCCTTACAGCCAAAAAGTGATCATCACATTGCAAAATTGAGTCCAGGAGGTCCCAATCCACATCACCATCTTTCCTTACAAACGAGGAATGTTCATCACATTGCAAGATTGAGTCCAGAAGGTCCAGATCCACACCACCATGTTTCCTTACCAACGGGGAATGTTCATCACATTGAAAGATTGAGTCCAGGAGGTCCAGATTCACACCACCATGATTTCTTGCAAACTAGAAATGTTCATGAAATTGCAAGATTGAGTCCAGGAGGTCCTAATCCACACCATGACAATTCCTTAAATCCAACGAGTGTCGATCACATTGCAAAATTGAGTCCAGGAGGTCCCGATCCACATCACCATCTTTCCTTACAAACGAGGAATGTTCATCACATTGCAAGATTGAGTCCAGAAGGTCCAGATCCACACCACCATGTTTCCTTACAAACGGGGAATGTTCATCGCATTGAAAGATTGAGTCCAGGAGGTCCAGATTCACACCACCATGATTTCTTGAAAACTAGAAATGTTCATGGAATTGCAAGATTGAGTCCAGGAGGTCCTAATCCACACCACGACAATTCCTTACATCCAACGAGTGTCCATCTCACTGCAAAATTAAGTCTAAGAGGTCATAATCCAAACTACCCGAATTCCTTTCAACCTTAGAATAATCATTGCATTGCATGATTGAGACTAGAGAGTCCCAATTTACACCACCACCATATTTAACATTAAGTTATCGTTCACTCGACAACTTATCTTCTAATGTATTTTGTGATTTCTGAATTAAGTAGAGTGAGAGAGAGAATAAACTATATTCAAATAAAAGAGAGATAAATTGATTGGAGATGGTAATTGTTACTTTTAATTATATATATAACTTTATAGTGCGTATATTTACCTGTCACCATTATGTTTTGAATAAATCACTAAGGCTTGTCCCATAGTGAATAAAATTTACCAAGTAATTATTATTTTGTGAACTAATATGTACATATTATTTTAATTAAAGTTACTTTGAAGAGAATATTAGGGGAACGAAAAATATAGACTACACTAGTGGAATATAAATAAAACATAGACCACACAAGTTGAATGCTCTAAATTTCTTTGAAAATCTATCATATAAGAAAAGTCTACCATTTGGGACTTTCTTAGGCTATCCAGATCAGCAACTCTTCTCTCAATTTTCCACGTCACTTCCTCCTCGTTGTGTGCTGCGGAAGTTATAAGGGTGGAACTTTAAACCTCTCAACCTCCCATGATCTTGCAGTTACTCATTCTTTATTGCCCATCCACATTCCAAACTACTTACAGTAATAATGACTTCACTTGCATATTTATCACTCCCTTTCATTCTTCTTCACTCATTTTCATTCTTCTTCTTCTACAGCGATTTCAATCTTCCTCTCCAATCTTCTTCTACAGCGGTTTCACAAAACCGTTTTTCTTTCATCGGGCTTCTGATTTCTTCTTCTTCTTCTTCTATCTTTTTCAAGTTTGATTTTGATTTAGTTTTTAAAGTTTCAGGTTTCATGGTGTTGTCTCATGCGGAAAGGGAAAGATCCATGGCCGATGCAATTTCTGATGATGCGTATGCATCAGTGTTTGTTATTACTTTGTATGATTTGTTAAATTTTGTTTGGATAAGCTGTGACCTGATTTTGCTGTGGGTTTATGCAGGTTCGATGATGAAGCACAAGTTTGCTTGGCCTTTAAAAAGAAAGGATGGCAATGAGAGAGATTTATCGGTTCTTTGTAGTATTTTGATTTTGTTTATGCTTTGAATTTCAGGTGACGGTTCATTTCGATTTGGGTTTCTCCGATTACGCTAACGGTTCATAGGCGCACCTATTTCTACGCAGATTTTGATTTTTTTCTTCTAATTTTCTACTCGCTTGCTTAATGCAGTGTATTTGAAGCTGAAAAGCCAGGATGTAGATTTTCTATACAGCAGAGACTTGGAACATACTTCTTCAAGGTAATGAATGTACGGTCATTTCTTTGGTAAGCCAAATTATGTGAGGTTTCGTTATTTTGATCGATGTTGTTAAATAGCCACTATAGCAGCGCTACATCGTTAAGCATAATGTAATCATGCTTACTGATTAATGTATATTAAAAATAATTTTGATCATATGTTACATTTTCTTCTCATATTTTGATGTTGGCGTCACGTTATGTGTGATGCTTCGTCGGTATGTCCAGCTTTGATCCGTGATATGGTGTGAATTAGCTGTATTTTGTGCGAAACCTGAAATCGTATACGGCACAGAGTTAGAGCAAGTGTATATGTATGGTAATCATAATATATATTTTTTTATCTTACACACTATGTTATCCTATACGGCATAGAGCCAGCGCAGAAGGTGAAAAAAAGCCACTGAAGGTGAAAAAACGGATCAGGAAACTGAATGTTATCTTTGAGAAGTTTAGTGATGTTAAGGTAAATTTCCTTTGCTCTTCAGCTGTTGGAACTTTATTACTTCTGTGATATTTTTCTTAGACTCTTCATCTATTGTTTATAACTTTTACCTTTTTATTTGGATTTTTTTAGCACTGTTAAAAGGATTTAGTTTCCTTCTTTTGTTTGAATACCCTAATGTTGATTTAGATACTAGACCATTATGTCTCACTCTCATCCTTACTAAATTATCAAGTTTGCTGAATTTGCTTAACTGCTTTTCTGAATTGTTTTGCTTATGACTTGCATATTATTTTTAGATTCATGTTTCCATGCTCAGTACATAGACTTCAAAATGGGAGCTGAGTCAGGATTCATTCGATTTGACGTACCTGAAGCTGCTCAGAAAGCACGTTTTGATGGCTCAATGATTGTTTTGAACTGTTAGGTATGAATTTGTGGTGTTAAATGTTGCTGAATTCTAAAGTTATCTGAATTCTGAACTCTAAACCTTTCTCCGTCTCTGTCGCAACCTCTTCCATTCATCTTCCTCATTGACTCACTTTCTTCTACAGATTCAATTCATACACACAACAACATCGTGCTCACATCGTCTGCACGCGATTACTTCAACCGCATCTTGCAGGACATCTCCGGCATGAAGGTTCTCATACTTGATTCTCAAACGGTACGCCACTTTCTTCATCAATGATCTCCCACATTCCTAACAAATCCGATCATTTTATTTCTTTGTATTTTTTATAGTTATAAACTTATAATGGTTTGATCGATTATTTAATTTTGGTTGTTTGTTTGTAATGAAATGCATTTTTATCTGTCGAATTTATGCAGGTAAGTATTGTGAGTATTGTGTACTCACAGTCAGAACTTCTTCAGAAATAATACCAAAATTTGTAAGCAATTACTCACTACCTTCTTATGAATATCTACACTCATAATTAATTCTAACACTATTAATAAAAAACTTATGTTTATTTTTTCTTTCAAGGGCTCATAATCATGGTGCGGGTCTACAATGAAAATTTTAACCTAAAAGCATGACTACGCCATTTTGCCATTTTGTTAGGTGTACATGTATCAATGATTGGTAGGAGAAGGGTTTCAATTGCTCACTGGAGGCCAATGGGGGATTTTTAGGAGTTTTAGAAAATGTGTTTTATTTGTTTATATAATATGATTTTTATATTTTGTTAATGCTCTTCCATGTTTTAGCTGGCTAATTCTGTTCATGTTTTTCCTTTCATTTATTTATGATTCTGCAGAATGTTAACAATAGAGAGACTTTGGAGTCACATCCAAGACCTGGCACCCAAGGACGTGGGGTTAGAGGTGGTCGGGGAAATTTTACAAATAAACACATAGTGCACGGTGAAATAGCTATTCTGAATCTCAGTCTGTTTATGTTTTTGCCCCACCCATGTGCTCTTTGATTATTCCCTATTTCTCTCTTTCCTGCTTACAACCCTCTAATTTCCCTGCTAAAACAGTTTTGCATTGCTAACTTAAGTTCTCTATATTTATAACATGTTTGAAACACAATGTAGGAGCATTTGGCTACTTTTCATCTTGCAAGTTGTTGGTTACCATGCCCTTATTAACATGTTTAACTGGTCACTTGAATGAAAAGTAGTAGATGATGCTGTATTTCTAATGTGCAATTACTATTAGATATTGTGTTTGGCAGTAGAATTTGCTTAACTAAAATAATATTCCACGGGCCTTCTCTCAGATGCTCGAGGTGGCAAGAGTTCTGTACCAAGCAAAGATAACAGGTCCAACGAAGAAACTGCAAAGGGTGTGCCTCCTTTGCCAGGTTCATAAGAGTCAAAATCTAGAGAAAAAAGTTCTGGAACAAGGTAAGTAGTTAGCATATTGACTGTCATTTCTTTCTTACATAGACACAAATTAAGTTATGATACATTTCGATCAGACTACATAATTATCTGTCATTTGCAGCTCTGTTCCAGCTATTGCCAATGGGCCTACAACTGTATCATCTGGAACTACTAATGTGAATTCATCCCCTTCATCTACTGGAAATGTGGATAGGATTAGTCCATCGGATGGCGGTAATATTACGATTTGTCATCCAGAATGCCCCTGTAAAAACCAGGGTTATGTGAATTTTGTTTTTCTTTATCTAAGTCCAGTTAGAATTTATTTTATATGCTACCCTCATGCTAAATATATCTTGGCGGGTTGAGGAACTGTATTCACTCGACCACGACTCTCTCAATAGTGCATAGCATGAAGTAGTCAGGTCAAAAACAGTTTGTGGCATCGGAAACAGTTTAGTTTTTGGTTGATGGTACAAAAGCAGGATCGTTGAATAGCTATGGACCTCTATCTTTTCTAAAGGTTGGTTTATAGTTTATATTTTACTTGGCCTTGACATTGTTGATTTCAATTTTACGCACGGTTTCTATTTGATTCAGTTTTGTCTTTTGGATAGGATCTTAAGATATATTTATACAATGATAATTTTAAAATTAAATTGGTAGTTCATTGTTTGACTTTTGAGTATGAGATGAGTATTGCCTCTATCTTACATTCTTTTGTTGTATTATTTCATCAGGTGAAAAAGAGAAGAGAGGTGCTTGAAGATAAACTTGAAAAACAAGACACTAGAGCTATATATTCTGTCAATAGACAATACTCTATTCCAAATTGCATTGATATCTTGAGAGGCAGCATAATATCGTTTCCAAGAGTATGGTATGAGCAACACCTATGATTAGGAGACGAAACAGAAATCCAGGTGTGATATTTTGTTGATTCTTTTAAGACTAATGTTTACTATTTTTGCTTGGTTGTTGTTGTATACTATTTTTGCTTGGTTGTTGTTGTATACTATTTTTGCTCATTGTTTTATTTTTGTATTGTTGTAACTGTTTGAAATTCAGAAGTGATATTCAGTCTTGGACTAAAAATTGCATCCTCCCGTGTTAACAATTATTTGGATTATTCAATTCTTTCTATGTGCAGGAACTTGAGAAGGCTTTAAAAACGATTATCTTTATATGCATGAACTTGACAAGGATTTACAAAGAGAGGTACTTGATTGCACATCTCAAAAGCTCACTCTGGCTGCACATTGAGTTCATGATGAAACAACTAATAATGGTGAAGCAAATGTTGATGATGATGATGATGATGATGAGATGAGTAAACTTTTGTTGTCACGTAAAAAGAGGAAGCCAACTACTGTCACTACTTATTCATCCAAATGAAAAAGTCGATTCAGATTACAAAGCCTTCCCTCTATTATGAAAAAGTCGATTCAGATTACAAAGCCTTCCCTCTATTTCAAAACTTAATCGAACTTCGACTACTATGCTCTCATAATGGCATTCATGACTGGAGTGAAGTACTAAAACTGCTCCGGAATTGTCCCAAAATAAAATCTCTATACATTAATAAGGTTTATTTGTCACGCTGATGGTTTATGTTTGTTCTTCTATTCAACTATTTTTACAAATAATTTTTTGACAGGGAGTTTGTTCATCAAACACCACAGAGGACTGAAACAGCCAAGCCATGTTCATGAATGTGTTTCTTCTCATCTAACAACTAAGGGTGATACTCTTTTTTCTCTACATGTTATGAAGAAAACCATCTTATTATGCATTCTCATTTTTCTCTTTTAGTCGAGGAAAACCATTTTATTATTAGTGGTTGGATGTTTCACGGTTTCTGTGTTGTTGCAGACGTTTCCAATAGTATTGTCATTTTGTTTTAATAATTACTCTAATAACTGTCCTTGAGGAAGTTACTTACTGTTATCATAACAGTCTCTTGGGAAGTTAATACTAGCTGTAACTTCTATGATCCATCAAGGCATATTTCATACATGTAACAGCAAAAATTGACATATCTAAGGAAGGCACACTGCAATAAGAGGGAAGGGAGACAGGTTTACTACCACAATGATCCCGTCAATGGGTTGGTGGAGAGACTGTTATCTTTGATTTAGGATCAGGGGTAAGCTGAGGCGTTGGACAAGATCATATTAATGTGGTGCTGAGTTGCTATACAGCGTTAGCAGGAATAAATTAACATCGTCGACAAAGCTGCCGATCTCAAGACCACTGATTGTGAACTTTGATACACGCTGCGAAAACATGAGAGATTGTCTCAAAGAAATGAATACTGATGGTACCACTGATATGAATCGAGAGGATAACAACATCGATACCGACATCGGAGGTGATGTATAGCAATGAAAACCATGAGATGGCCAAGACCTTGCTAAACAAATTCGAGGAGAAAATTATATGCTAATTTTACTCTTATTTGTTTCATGTAACTTTGATAATGTGGACATATTTCCCGAAACTTTAGCAGGTGACGAAACTAGGTAAAGACATGTCAAGGTCACAGGAAGCATGGTTGGATGATGAGATTGTTCAAATAGATGTCAAGGTTACCAATGCTGCAGCCAAGAAGAAGTGATTTCACACAATGGTTCTTCTGCACAAGTTGTTCCTTTATTATCTTTTCAGAGTCTTAGTCTGTTTTTCCATTTTGTTTGATTTTCCTGGTACTATTTTTTGGTGTTAATTTATGTTTCAGAACTACATTTCGTTATTATTGTGATTCAAAATATTTATTTATGTTGTTTTATTGACTTAGCAGGGTTTAGTGCTTGCAGGCTATTTTTTGACGACTGTCCATGATAGTGCTTGCATTGCATGCTATTGAACTTGCATGATAGTGCTTGCATTGCATGCGATTGAACTTGCATGATAGACTTCTCATGCTATTGAACTTTCATGATAGTGCTTGCAAAGTTAATTAGTTCTTATGACTTGACAATTAAAAATCATGTCCACTAAAATGTATAATCACGCATAATTCTTAGGTTACATACACATCTCAATCTTTAAAAAATAGGAAACATTATTATTCTCTATGGTGCAACAAGGGGCTTTTGCACTGCTTAAGATATGGCAAAGCGCTACAGTTGATTCAATTGTATAGATTGTAACAGTTATAATTTATTATTTCTTATGGTTATTACTTATTTACCGAAGAATATTCGGGATGAGGTATTAAGATGTTCACAGAATGAAAGTTCTCTTTCACATGTACAAGTTATTTTGGATTATGCTTCTCTAATGTTGTAAATAACTAGCAAAGTGAGAAAAATTAAGTGTTGATACTTCCATCATCCACCAATGTGATTTAACATACACGAATATTTAATATTAATCATTGATTTCTTCTTAATATCTTATTTAACAAGATGATTTTGATGATGAAAATTAAGTTAATGAAGGTGTAGGTAAAATTAATTACACTAAATGTAGTAATAATAAGAGTAAAATCATATTTAATTTATATATATATATATATATATATATATATATATATATATATATATATATATATATATATATATATATATATATATATATATATATATATATATATATATATATATATATATATATATAACTGGTCAATTTCACCAAAATATGAAATAATATAATATGGATACACACAGGTACTTATATGGTACGCGTATACGGTATTGATATTAACACATTTAATTAAATATTAAATAATAACAATATTAAATTTATTATTGATTTAAATATTTTTATAGATAATATAGGAATAGTTATATGATTGATTCAAATATTTTTATATATGAAATAATATATTTAATCAATTAATATTAACGGGGACATGAAGTTAGTGATCAAAATATTGAATATTAACGGGAATATTAAATTACTGATCAAAATATTAAATATTTACGGGAACATGAAGTTACGGGTCAAAATATTGCATAATAACGGAAACATGAATTTACTAATAACGGGAACATGAAGTTATTGATAAAATACTGAATATTAACAGGAACATGACATTAGTGATCAAAATATTAATTTTAGCGGAAATATGAAGATACTAATCAAAATATTGAATATTAACGGGAACATGAAGTTACTGATAAAAATATTAAATATTAACCCAATGAGCTTACCCGACCGATACCCGTGTTTGTGAAGAAAGAAACGTTGTGATTTCACATAACCGTTTTTTTTTAATATTGATCAAAATATTAAATATTAACGGGAACATGAAGTTACTGGACAAAATATTGAATATTAACGAGAACATAAATTACTGATTAAAATATTGAATATTAACGGGAACATGAAGTTACTGATCGAAATATTGAATATTAACGGGAACAAATTTTGAATATTAACGGGAATACGAAGCCACAGATCAAGATAATAAATATTAACGGGATCACGAAGTTATTGACAAAATATTGAATATTAAAGAGAACACGGAGTTACTGATAATTTTTTTAAATATTAACACAAACATTAAGTTACTGATTTTTTTTTTCTATTTCAAACATCTTTTCTTATTATATTAACCTCTCCCATAAAAATTAATCTTTCCCTATCATCTTTCAAACATCTTTTCTTATTATATGTTTAAAAATTAAAATATTGAATATTAACGAGAATATGAAGTTATTGATCAAACTATTGAATATTAACGGAAACATAAAGTTACTAATCAAAATATTGAATATTAACGGGAACATAAAGTTACTGATCAAAATATTTAATATTAACGGAAATATTAAATTACTGATCAAAATAAACTCAAAATAAATAACTCAGTCCTATTCACTATTACTTCACAATACCTTTACCTGTCACTATCCGACGAAATAGTTATGTATGACTGCATATCAACGCTTTCATCAACACCATCAGAAGAAGATCCCACATACTTACCCTTCCCTTTGTCACATCTTCCACCTTCACTATTGTCCTTCGATATATGTGCAACTTCACTAATACCCTCGAACGAATCTTGCCCAACAACAGTTTTTCCATTCCCTTATGTTTTACACAAACTATTTTTTTTTTTAATGATAACCTTTAACCTAACTTATAATCTTTTACAAACATTTCTGATTTTCCTAAACCTAAATGCGCGGAAACGAAGGGTACCCGTGCGAACGCACGGGTAAGACACTAGTTAATTCATAAAAGGACTGTAACACGATGTTTATTATATGAAAGGTGCATACTAAATTAAACTAGTCACTTGATAGGCCTTTAATAAATATTGTAAATTTTATATATTATTTTTTTTTCAAATTTATCATCTTGCCACACTATATTCTATTTTCCATTCAATAAGATTTTTTAATCCAAATATTATTTAAAAATATTCAGCTAGTTATATACCTTGAAATGAAATTTATGAATTTATTCCACGTCATTTAATTTTTTTTACTTAAATACTATGATTTTAAATATTCAATAGGTAACAATCCAAACAAGATAAGTCTATAATTATCCCCTTCAGACGGTTAATACGGGTATTGAAACATAGTACAATAGTATACACATTACACGAGTACAAATTTTCGCATACTTAAACATATAATAAGTCGCATATTTAGGCAATATCACCTCATTCGAGAGATAATAGATATATGAGATGTGAAGATATTCAGAGTATGATGTCCATACTAGATCTATGGGTATTAGGTGTATGCCTGATGGGATCTAGTGCTAGTGGGAGATTGACGGTGTAAGCCCTAGATGCCAATAGTTTCTGTACTTGTATCAAATCATATATTAATAATAAAAGACATTTATTTATTATGTTTGTTTTTCCAAAATAATAAAGTCCCTAGAATAGCTATTATGTTTAATGAAATGTTAAGTGCGACATAATCATGAGATCCCATGAAACATAAGGACAGTATTCTCAAATTATCTCTAGTCGTGCTTTACTGTGAAGTGGGAAAACATTAAATCATTGAGACTATTGTATGGATAGTGTAACACCCGGTATTTAGTTAATTATTTAATTATATACATTCAAATTACTTAGAATTTAATTATTGAATTTGTGGAGTGTTGAGAATTGTTGACATGGGTTTTTATGATTAATTAGTTGATTAATTAATTGATTAAGTTGTAGAAATAGTATTAAAGAAATACTAGATTTACTATATGGACTTAATTAAGTGATGGTGGTAGTAAAAGGTGGGGTGTGAATGTTAGGCCCAATAGGTTTAATGAAATTAGGTTAAGATAAGGATTAGGTTAATTAGAAGAGAAAAATTCTTGGGGAATTGGTCATGCGAAGTTGTAGAGAAGAGAGAAAATAGGAGAGAAATTCATTCCCGTTTTTCTTGCAGCAGTCTCACTAAATCGAAGATCCCCGATTCGTTAACCGTTGGATCATCACCAAATTTTATGGGTAGGTTCGTAACACCTATATCTAACTTTTGACCGTTGGGATCTTCAAAATAAGGTCTGAGTTGTGAGATATCATCATCGCACTGTAGCTGCATATTTGGGAAATTTTTCAGCTTTTGATTCTGATTAAAAGAGGCAATGGTTGGGAGCTAAGGCTAGATGGCTTCGATCGGTAGAATTGTAGAACAGACTCCGAATATAAGGTAAGGGGTGGGGTTCTAACTCTATAACTGGACTCATGATGAATGATATGCGGGGGTTAATTTCGTAGGAAATTATTCCGGTTTATTTGTGTGTGATTTATGTTGCAAAACAATAATTTTTATGCTATTGCGTCGAATCTTGTTGTTGTTGAATCGATAGTGTAGTTAAATTTGTAGTGCAAGATAATTATTGGAATACTTGGAGATAGTAATATGATGATTGTGTGTGGGATTATGGTGTATTTAGTTATCCGGAATTAATTGAAAATTGTAGAGGTAGTTCGTATATGCTAGTAGGTGATTGTGATCGGCTTGTTTTGTGAATTATGATGAGTACGTTGTGTTGTTATTTCTTTGTGATTTCTGAGTGATGTGTATATTGTTGTTGTTTTATGCGAAGTTGCAGGATGTTTCAGTGACGATGTATACCTCTATTTATTGGTATAGCGACGATATAGGCTTATGCCTTTTGTGACGATGATGTTGTTGTTGTTGTTGTATGTGTTTGTTGCATTCATATACATATGCATTTTGGTGACGGCCTGGATTGGCAAATTAGCGACGAAGGCTTATGCCTTGATGCCTCTGTTTAACTGGCAATTGGCGATGGGGGCTGAAGCCCTGGGTACCACATGCATGTGCAGTTGTAGAGTCTCATTGTATGTGGCATGAGTGTGATTTAATTGTGATGTGATGTGACTTGAGTTGTTGTTAAATTGTGATAATATGGAGTTGTAATTATAAATTGTTATACTAATGACGTGTTGTGACAGGTATTGTCTGGAAGATGAGAAATAGTTGTTATAACTATTAATATGTTGTTGTTATTTATTTTTGTTAATTATAACTGTTCAGGTTAATTGTTATGATAAATGTAGTCTGAAAGCTGTAACGTGATAATTTCGTATGATTAAATTCTAATATATTGTTTATCATGCGTTTGTTTATATTGGTAGATATCTCACCCTTTCTGAATGATGTTTCCCTACCATGGGAAATTGACAGGTACTCAAGATAGCGGTGGAAGTTTTGAAGTGATTTTATGAAGTCTTTAGTTGCTGTTAGTCGAGTTGGTGTCTTGCTCTGATACGTAGCACTCGGGGGGATAAAACGATTGTTTTATTTATTAATTCTTTTGCTAAATTTTTATATGGTTTTGGTTTAAATTGTAACTTAAAGTTACCGTGCAATGATGCTACGACTTGATTTGAATAGTTATGAAGTTTGTTGATTCCGCTGCGAGTTAATTATTGAATTTAAACAAAGTGATTTTTAGTAATGATTTGATTATCGTTTTAAATTTTTGTGCTATGTATCTATGAGGGAAGGTAAATAAGCCGTAACTGTTTTTGAAATGACGAATATGTGATACCTCAAATGAGCTTGTTTGAAATTTATACTCTGATTTTATTATATTTTTCGGGTAGAATTTGGGGTGTTACATTAGTGGTATCAGAGCAGGTCGGTCCGTCCGGCCAGAGTCGTCTAATTATTGTTTATCCTTTTGTATGCGACAAGTGTGTACAACACTGTCGGTACTTGTTGCTTTCTGGTTGTTGCAGGAATTAGTTTGAGCGAAGTGGGGGAGAAGCTTTGCTTCTCGGATGTGGTTCATTTGCAAGTTCGGAAAGAAGATTGTTGTCTGGGTGTTTCAAAAACTGAATTTCGACGAAAGAAGGTGTCTCTCGAGTTATAAAAAGTTTAGGAGTGAGGAGATATGTTAAGAGTTGTTTGGAATATGTTTAAGTTGAAGAAAAACAGGTTTTGGAGTGGAAATTCCGTAAGTAAAACGCAGGAAATTGCTGAATGTTTTGTGAAACTTCAAAAATTCATAACTGGAGTTCAGAGTATCCGATTCGAGTCCCGTTTGAAGCGTTGGAAAGCTAACGAGATGAACTTTATTTTAAAAATGGTTCCATCAGCTTTAATAGAATTATTTGTAACAAGATGATGTTGGAAAGAGATGGAATTTGCGGTTACGCTTGTCCTTGGAACTGGACTTGTTTGTTGGTGCCACACACGACGTCAGCGTCAAAGTTGAGTGAATTTAAGGAGTAATTAATAGGTTTGTTGAAAATAAATTTTAAGAATTAGTGTACCATTTGAGAAGTTTTGGAGATACCGTAAAGAGTGTCGCCGCATGGCGTTGATGTTCGCACTTTCGAATGGCGTTGGAATAGTTAACAAGTTAGTAACGGTTATGTTGAAGAAGTACCAGAATGGTCGACATATGTGTAGTCGATTTGAGATGTGCCAATGGGTTGTTATGTTGGATGGTTGTACGTGGAGGTGAAGTTGATGATGGTTGTATCGGATAAATTTTCGAGGACGAAAATATTCTAAGTGGGGGAGAGTTGTAACACCCGGTATTTAGTTAATTATTTAATTATATACATTCAAATTACTTAGAATTTAATTATTGAATTTGTGGAGTGTTGAGAATTGTTGACATGGGTTTTTATGATTAATTAGTTGATTAATTAATTGATTAAGTTGTAGAAATAGTATTAAAGAAATACTAGATTTACTATATGGACTTAATTAAGTGATGGTGGTAGTAAAAGGTGGGGTGTGAATGTTAGGCCCAATAGGTTTAATGAAATTAGGTTAAGATAAGGATTAGGTTAATTAGAAGAGAAAAATTCTTGGGGAATTGGTCATGCGAAGTTGTAGAGAAGAGAGAAAATAGGAGAGAAATTCATTCCCGTTTTTCTTGCAGCAGTCTCACTAAATCGAAGATCCCCGATTCGTTAACCGTTGGATCATCACCAAATTTTATGGGTAGGTTCGTAACACCTATATCTAACTTTTGACCGTTGGGATCTTCAAAATAAGGTCTGAGTTGTGAGATATCATCATCGCACTGTAGCTGCATATTTGGGAAATTTTTCAGCTTTTGATTCTTATTAAAAGAGGCAATGGTTGGGAGCTAAGGCTAGATGGCTTCGATCGGTAGAATTGTAGAACAGACTCCGAATATAAGGTAAGGGGTGGGGTTCTAACTCTATAACTGGACTCATGATGAATGATATGCGGGGGTTAATTTCGTAGGAAATTATTCCGGTTTATTTGTGTGTGATTTATGTTGCAAAACAATAATTTTTATGCTATTGCGTCGAATCTTGTTGTTGTTGAATCGATAGTGTAGTTAAATTTGTAGTGCAAGATAATTATTGGAATACTTGGAGATAGTAATATGATGATTGTGTGTGGGATTATGGTGTATTTAGTTATCCGGAATTAATTGAAAATTGTAGAGGTAGTTCGTATATGCTAGTAGGTGATTGTGATCGGCTTGTTTTGTGAATTATGATGAGTACGTTGTGTTGTTATTTCTTTGTGATTTCTGAGTGATGTGTATATTGTTGTTGTTTTATGCGAAGTTGCAGGATGTTTCAGTGACAATGTATACCTCTATTTATTGGTATAGCGACGATATAGGCTTATGCCTTTTGTGACGATGATGTTGTTGTTGTTGTTGTATGTGTTTGTTGCATTCATATACATATGCATTTTGGTGACGGCCTGGATTGGCAAATTAGCGACGAAGGCTTATGCCTTGATGCCTCTGTTTAACTGACAATTGGCGATGGGGGCTGAAGCCCTGGGTACCACATGCATGTGCAGTTGTAGAGTCTCATTGTATGTGGCATGAGTGTGATTTAATTGTGATGTGATGTGACTTGAGTTGTTGTTAAATTGTGATAATATGGAGTTGTAATTATAAATTGTTATACTAATGACGTGTTGTGACAGGTATTGTCTGGAAGATGAGAAATAGTTGTTATAACTATTAATATGTTGTTGTTATTTATTTTTGTTAATTATAACTGTTCAGGTTAATTGTTATGATAAATGTAGTCTGAAAGCTGTAACGTGATAATTTCGTATGATTAAATTCTAATATATTGTTTATCATGCGTTTGTTTATATTGGTAGATATCTCACCCTTTCTGAATGATGTTTCCCTACCATGGGAAATTGACAGGTACTCAAGATAGCGGTGGAAGTTTTGAAGTGATTTTATGAAGTCTTTAGTTGCTGTTAGTCGAGTTGGTGTCTTGCTCTGATACGTAGCACTCGGGGGGATAAAACGATTGTTTTATTTATTAATTCTTTTGCTAAATTTTTATATGGTTTTGGTTTAAATTGTAACTTAAAGTTACCGTGCAATGATGCTACGACTTGATTTGAATAGTTATGAAGTTTGTTGATTCCGCTGCGAGTTAATTATTGAATTTAAACAAAGTGATTTTTAGTAATGATTTGATTATCGTTTTAAATTTTTGTGCTATGTATCTATGAGGGAAGGTAAATAAGCCGTAACTGTTTTTGAAATGACGAATATGTGATACCTCAAATGAGCTTGTTTGAAATTTATACTCTGATTTTATTATATTTTTCGGGTAGAATTTGGGGTGTTACAGATAGACTGACGATCAAATCTCATGGATTATGGATAAAGAGTAATCAAGTCTTCACATATGTATGAATTATAGGAGTAATATTTATACTGGATTGACCCGCTAAGAGAATTCTACATAGAAATTTATGCAAAGTGTCATAAGTTATTCTCATGGAGACAGTGGTGTATACAACCTTTCGACCTGAATCCACTACGAACCATATATAGATGTAGGAGTCGAGTATTTTTTTTATTGATCAAATATTAACCGTAATTGGATGGCCGTTAAGATAGTTTACGGGCACTCCACAAATCATGCTAAGGGACATGAGTGACCTAGATAGAACTTTCTCATCCCGCGTAATAGAATAAATGTCTAAGGTCCCAATATTGAATTGGACAAGGGTGACATGGTCTATGCCCTGTGTTCAATATAGACATGAGTGCAAAAGGGTAATTTTTTACACAAACATTATCACGAAAGATTTTGTTAGATCACATGATATTTTCGTGACTTGGGTAGCAATGGGTTGTAGCTAGATACCACTCACTATTTAAGATAAATTCATGATAGGTTGGGGTATACTAAGTTGAATTTATTTCTTTTCTTGATTACAAATCATGAATTGATTGTTGATTTTTATGAATGCGTGCGAAATTATGATGCATCTGCTGTGTGATATGTTGTCAGTGTTCACTTTATGTTAGTACATGACTTTAATGGATTCAGATTTGAGAAAACATTAAAAACTAGGAAATTTTTGAGTTTTAACCGACCTATATCTGGTTACTCTCTGCCAGTAAGCGGTTACCACCCTTGGTGGATTTAATTTGAAATTCATATAGGCTAACTGATTAAGATAGTTAAATCATGAATCATGATGATGCTTAGATAATGTTTTAGTAAGTCAAAAAAAGATAATACATTTGGTGAGAAAACCCTAGGGTGATATAAATCCCGTCGTATTGAGTTATTCGGAAACACAACCATACTCTTAGTTGGTATGTGTTTTGAGTGTTAGGTTTCAATGGAAACCAACCATGTACGATTTTGGGGGATATCGAGGCTCTTTATGGATGCCTAAGATTTTGTTACCAATAATGGGAGTATGGTCCATATGAAGGTTGTAGTCTCTGAGCGGTGTCCGGAATTATGTGAAAAGTGTTGGTGGGAGAAAGACATTATTTGTGTACTAGGGAGTCTGTGATCTGTTTCCAAACTTATGTGAAGAGTTGTGGCCCAAGAAAGATGTCCCACGTAACTATCCATATCCAGAGGTAGACATGGGTCGTTTGACCCGAGTGTTGATATTCACACACCATATGAGATCAATTGGATCTCGATCCACGTTCTTTTATGATTGTAGAATATGGAAGGTTGAGAAAGAAACATTATTAATAAAGTAGAACATGAGAGCACCATGACCAAGAAGACATACGGTGCATTTAGAACTGCACTGAAATAATTATATCTCACCATATGTTTAATATTTGTGGTAATTAGGTGAATTACTGATGAAAAGGAAAGATGACATGAAGGATTCAAAGATCTTGTTATCTATTTTCTTTTTGTTTTTGCTGTCTAGCCTATTCTAGTATTTTATTCCATGATTTATGTTGTATATGTACTATGATTGTATCTTTTATCATACATGTATTGGATGTCATCTAGACACTTTTGGTTGTACTCAGTACCAGATATAAAATGTCGAATAATACCATTCTATACGCATATTATTCGGGGTATTACACTTTGAATAATAAATATAAAGTGATAATTCTTATATTCACTTGTCACAATTACGTTTTGAAAGTATCACCAATTCTTTCTGTAGTAAATATAACTTTCCATGTAATCTATTATTATATGAACTATCCCATATTTGCTTGTCATAAAAATTTATATTAAGAGGAATGAGGGGATAAAAATACATGGACTACCAATGCGGTAAATAAAAAAGACATATACCATAAGAGTTGATAGCTTTGAAAAGGAATATATCTCTGGGAATAAATGTACTCGAGGAGTGTTACATATGATTTATTTTAAGAAAGTGAGCTAACGATAGAAGCCATTTGGATTAGAAGATGATTATAACTTTCGAGAGGAAATTTTGGGAAACGGGTTGTCTAAAACTCACTAGATTTTTGAATGAGAAGGGGCAACTTGAGAACTCTACAACTAAATTGAATTTAAATTGTTTAGAATAGATGAATCCATCTTAACTAATTAGATTTAAGAATTTACAGTTTCTTTTACTCTTAGTGTAAAAAAAAATTAGTCCATATAGTTAACCAAACATAAGATGTAAGTTTATTTTATATACAACTATATTTATTAAAAAGAGTAAAGGAGTTAGTTTTAATATATTTTACTATATTTAATTAATTGTAATATATTTTTCCAAAAGTATAAGGAAATGCCCCATCTGGTGATTGAAATTGAAAATTTCAAAATATTTTTTTATATATCGTTTATCAATCTAAATATATTATGATTTTTCCAAAATTATTTTATTACCAGCAAAAAAATTTGTTGTTGATACAACTCTTTCTTAAATATAGTAAAATAATTAAAAAAAACAAATCAAATTTCAACCACTAAAACTAGTTGTTGTTGGAATAAGAAGGTTTTCCCAACAATAGTGTGATTGTTGAGAAATTAAGTAATTTATCACTCATACTTAATAACTTTTTGCCAAATACATAACAAATAGTTCTATTTTAAAGTAATAGTTTTATTTTCAAAACAATAATTAAGTTGTTGAGTAAAAATTACTTGTTATAGACATTCAAATTAATGTTTGCAATTAGCATGCCGTTCAAACAAAAAAACTGTTGCTCATATATATAATTTATATTTTCTCATTATGTTTTCCTAATACATTTTGTGTGTTTGTGTGTATCAACATTATAGTCTTTAATATTTTAGCGATGGCAAATTTGCTAAACATGTTCTTTTCAATAATGCTTATCGAAGTATCTCTTTTAGCATTGTTGATGGGAAGTTCTAAAGCAACTCATCGCTTTATTGATATTAAGGATCATATTGATCACCAAGTTTCCTTACAAACGAGGAGTGTTCATCGCATTGCAAGATTGAGTCCAGAAGGACCTAATCCACACCACGACAATTCCTTACAGCCAAAAAGTGATCATCACATTGCAAAATTGAGTCCAGGAGGTCCAGATTCACACCACCATGATTTCTTGCAAACTAGAAATGTTCATGAAATTGCAAGATTGAGTCCAGGAGGTCCTAATCCACACCATGACAATTCCTTAAATCCAACGAGGGTCGATCACATTGCAAAATTGAGTCCAGGAGGTCCCGATCCACATCACCATCTTTCCTTACAAACGAGGAATGTTCATCACATTGCAAGATTGAGTCCAGAAGGTCCTGATCCACACCACCATGTTTCCTTACAAACGGGGAATGTTCATCGCATTGAAAGATTGAGTCCAGGAGGTCCAGATTCACACCACCATGATTTCTTGAAAACTAGTAATGTTCATGGAATTGCAAGATTGAGTCCAGGCGGTCCTAATCCACACCACGACAATTCCTTACATCCAACGAGTGTCCATCTCACCGCAAAATTAAGTCTAAGAGGTCATAATCCAAACTACCCGAATTCCTTTCAACCTTAGAATAATCATTGCATTGCATGATTGAGACTAGAGAGTCCCAATTTACACCACCACCATATTTAACATTAAGTTATCGTTCACTCGACAACTTATCTTCTAATGTATTTTGTGATTTCTGAATTAAGTAGAGTGAGAGAGAGAATAAACTATATTCAAATAAAAGAGAGATAAATAGATTGGAGATGGTAATTGTTACTTTTAATTATATATATATAACTTTATAGTGCGTATATTTACCTGTCACAATTATGTTTTGAATAAATCACTAAGGCTTGTCCCATAGTGAATAAAATTTACCAAGTAATTATTATTTTGTGAACTAATATGTACATATTATTTTAATTAAAGTTACTTTGAAGAGAATATTAGGGGAACGAAAAATATAGACTACACTAGTGGAATATAAATAAAACATAGACCACACAAGTTGAATGCTCTAAATTTCTTTGAAAATTAATTCATAAAAGGACTGTAACACGATGTTTATTATATGAAAGGTACATACTAAATTAAATTAGTCACTTGATAGGCCTTTAATAAATATTGTAAATTTTAAATATTATTTTTTTTTTCAAATTTATCATCTTGCCACACTTTATTCTATTTTCCATTCAATAAGATTTTTAAATCCAAATATTATTTAAAAATATTCAGCTAGTTATATATCTTGAAATGAAATTTATGAATTTATTCCGCGTCATTTATTTTTTTTACTTAAATACTATGATTTTAAATATTCAATATGTAACAATCCAAACAAGATAAGTCTATAATTGTCCCCTTCAGACGGTTAATACGGGTATTGAAACATAGTACAATAGTATACACATTACACGAGTACAAATTTTCGCATACTTAAACATATAATAAGTCGCATATTTAGGCAATATCACCTCATTCGAGAGATAATCGATATATGAGATGTGAAGATATTCAGAGTATGATGTCCATACTAGATCTATGGGTATTAGGTGTATGCCTGATGGGATCTAGTGCTAGTGGGAGATTGATGGTGTAAGCCCTAGATGCCAATAGTTTTTGTACTTGTATCAAATCATATATTAATAATAAAAGACATTTCTTTATTATGTTTGTTTTTCCAAAATAATAAAGTCCCTAGAATAGCTATTCTGTTTAATGAAATGTTAAGTGCGACATAATCATGAGATCCCATGAAACATAAGGACAGTTTTGTCAAATTATCTCTAGTCGTGCTTTACTGTGAAGTGGGAAAACATTAAATCATTGAGACTATTGTATGGATAGACTGACGATCAAATCTCATGGATTATGGATAAAGAGTAATCAAGTCTTCACATAGGTATGAATATTAGGAGTAATATTTATACTGGATTGACCCGCTAAGAGAATTCTACATAGAAATTTATGCAAAGTGTCATAAGTTATTCTCATGGAGACAGTGGTGTATACAACCCTTCGACCTGAATCCACTACAAACCATATATAGATGTAGGATTCGAGTATTTTTTTTTATTGATCAAATATTAACCGTAATTGGATGGCCGTTAAGATAGTTCACTGGCACTCCACAAATCATGCTAAGGGACATGAGTGACCTAGATAGAACTTTCTCATCCCGCGTAGTAGAATAAATGTCTAAGGGCCCAATATTGAATTGGACAAGGGTGACATGGTCTATGCCATGTGTTCAATATAGACATGAGTGCAAAAGGGTAATTTTTTACACAAACATTATCACGAAAGGTTTTGTTAGATCACATGATATTTTCGTGACTTGGGTAGCAATGATGTGTAGCTAGATACCACTCACTATTTAAGATAAATTCATGATAGGTTGGGGTATACTAAGTTGAATTTATTTCTTTTCTTGATTACAAATCATGAATTGATTGTTGATTTTTATGAATGCGTGCGAAATTATGATGCATCTGCTGTGTGATATGTTGTCAGTGTTCACTTTATGTTAGTAGATGACTTAAATGGATTCAGATTTGAGAAAACATGAAAAACTAGGAAATTTTTGAGTTTTAACCGACCTATATCTGGTTACTCTCTGCCAGTAAGCGGATACCACCCTTGGTGGATTTAATTTGAAATTCATATAGGCTAACTGATTAAGATAGTTAAATCATGAATCATGATGATGCTTTGATAATGTTTTAGTAAGTCAAAAAAAGATAATACATTTGGTGAGAAAACCCTAGGGTGATATAAATCCCATCGTATTGAGTTATTCGGAAACACAACCATACTCCTAGTTGGTATGTGTTTTGAGTGTTAGGTTTCAATGGAAACTACCCATGTACAATTTTGGGGGATATCGAGGCTCTTTATGGATGCCTAAGATTTTGTTACCAATAATGGGAGTATGGTCCATATGAAGGTTGTAGTCTCTGAGCGGTGTCCGGAATTATGTGAAAAGTGTTGGTGGGAGAAAGACATTATTTGTGTATTAGGGAGTCTGTGATCTGTTTCCAAACTTATGTGAAGAGTTGTGGCCCAAGAAAGATGTCCCACGTAACTATCCATATCCAGAGGTAGACATGGGTCGTTTGACCCGAGTGTTGATATTCACACACCATATGAGATCAATTGGATCTCGATCCACGTTCTTTTATGATTGTAGAATATGGAAGGTTGAGAAAGAAACATTATTAATAGAGTAGAACATGAGAGCACCATGACCAAGAAGACATACGGTGCATTTAGAACTGCACTGAAATAGTTATATCTCACCATATGTTTAATATTTGTGGTAATTAGGTGAATTACTAATGAAAAGGAAAGATGACATGAAGGATTTAAAGATCTTGTTATCTATTTTCTTTTTGTTTTTGCTGTCTAGCCTATTCTAGTATTTTATTCCATGATTTATGTTGTATATGTACTATGATTGTATCTTTTATCATACATGTATCGGATGTCATCTAGACACTTTTGGTTGTACTCAGTACCAGATATAAAATGTCGAATAATACCATTCTATACGCATATTATTCGGGGTATTACACTTTGAATAATAAATATAAAGTGATAATTCTTATATTCACTTGTCACAATTACGTTTTGAAAGTATCACCAATTCTCTCTGTAGTAAATATAACTTTCCATGTAATCTATTATTATATGAACTATCCCATATTTGCTTGTCATAAAAATTTATATTAAGAGGAATGAGGGGATCAAAATACATGGACTACCAATGCGGTAAATAAAAAAGACATATACCATAAGAGTTGATAGCTTTGAAAAGGAATATATCTCTGGGAATAAATGTACTCGAGGAGTGTTACATATGATTTATTTTAAGAAAGTGAGCTAACGATAGAAGCCATTTGGATTAGAAGATGATTATAACTTTCGAGAGGAAATTTTGGGAAACGAGTTGTCTAAAACTCACTAGATTTTTGAATGAGAAGGGGCAACTTGAGAACTCTACAACTAAATTGAATTTAAGTTGTTTAGAATAGATGAATCCATCTTAACTAATTAGATTTAAGAATTTACAGTTTCTTTTACTCTTAGTGTAAAAAAAATTAGTCCATATAGTTAACCAAACATAAGATGTAAGTTTATTTTATATACAACTATATTTATTAAAAAGAGTAAAGGAGTTAGTTTTAATATATTTTACTATATTTAATTAATTGTAATATATTTTTCCAAAAGTATAAGAAAATGCCCCATCTGGTGATTGAAATTGAAAATTTCAAAATATTTTTTTATATATCGTTTATCAATCTATATATATTATGATTTTTCCAAAATAATTTTATTACCAGCAAAAAAATTTGTTGTTGATACAACTCTTTCTTAAATATAGTAAAATAATTAAAAAAACAAATCAAATTTCAACCACTAAAACTAGTTGTTGTTGTTGGAATAAGAAGGTTTTCCCAACAATAGTGTGATTGTTGAGAAATTAAGTAATTTATCACTCATACTTCATAACTTTTTGCCAAATACATAACAAATAGTTCTATTTTAAAGTAATAGTTTTATTTTCAAAACAATAATTAAGTTGTTGAGTAAAAATTACTTGTTATAGACATTCAAATTAATGTTTGCAATTAGCATGCCGTTCAAACAAAAAAACTGTTGCTCATATATATAATTTATATTTTCTCATTATGTTTTCCTAATACATTTTGTGTGTTTGTGTGTATCAACATTGTAGTCTTTAATATTTTAGTGATGGCAAATTTGCTAAACATGTTCTTTTCAATAATGCTTATCGAAGTATCTCTTTTAGCATTGTTGATGGGAAATTCTAAAGCAACTCATCGCTTTATTGATATTAAGGATCATATTGATCACCAAGTTTCCTTACAAACGAGGAGTGTTCATCGCATTGCAAGATTGAGTCCAGAAGGACCTAATCCACACCACGACAATTCCTTACAGCCAAAAAGTGATCATCACATTGCAAAATTGAGTCCAGGAGGTCCCGATCCACATCACCATCTTTCCTTACAAACGAGGAATGTTCATCACATTGCAAGATTGAGTCCAGAAGGTCCAGATCCACACCACCATGTTTCCTTACCAACGGGGAATGTTCATCACATTGAAAGATTGAGTCCAGGAGGTCCAGATTCACACCACCATGATTTCTTGCGAACTAGAAATGTTCATGAAATTGCAAGATTGAGTCCAGGAGGTCCTAATCCACACCATGACAATTCCTTAAATCCAACGAGTGTCGATCACATTGCAAAATTGAGTCCAGGAGGTCCCGATCCACATCACCATCTTTCCTTACAAACGAGGAATGTTCATCACATTGCAAGATTGAGTCCAGAAGGTCCAGATCCACACCACCATGTTTCCTTACAAACGGGGAATGTTCGTCGCATTGAAAGATTGAGTCCAGGAGGTCCAGATTCACACCACCATGATTTCTTGAAAACTAGAAATGTTCATGGAATTGCAAGATTGAGTCCAGGAGGTCCTAATCCACACCACGACAATTCCTTACATCCAACGAGTGTCCATCTCACTGCAAAATTAAGTCTAAGAGGTCATAATCCAAACTACCCGAATTCCTTTCAACCTTAGAATAATCATTGCATTGCATGATTGAGACTAGAGAGTCCCAATTTACACCACCACCATATTTAACAATAAGTTATCGTTCACTCGACAACTTATCTTCTAATGTATTTTGTGATTTCTGAATTAAGGAGAGTGAGAGAGAATAAACTATATTCAAATAAAAGAGAGATAAATAGATTGGAGATGGTAATTGTTACTTTTAATTATATATATAACTTTATAGTGCGTATATTTACCTGTCACAATTATGTTTGGAATAAATCACTAAGGCTTGTCCCATAGTGAATAAAATTTACCAAGTAATTATTATTTTGTGAACTAATATGTACATATTATTTTAATTAAAGTTACTTTGAAGAGAATATTAGGGGAACGAAAAATATAGACTACACTAGTGGAATATAAATAAAACATAGACCACACAAGTTGAATGCTCTAAATTTCTTTGAAAATTAATTCATAAAAGGACTGTAACACGATGTTTGTTATATGAAAGGTACATACTAAATTAAACTAGTCACTTGATAGGCCTTTAATAAATATTGTAAATTTTATATATTATTTTTTTTTTCAAATTTATCATCTTGCCACACTTTATTCTATTTTCCATTCAATAAGATTTTTTAATCCAAATATTATTTAAAAATATTCAGCTAGTTATATTCCTTGAAATGAAATTTATGAATTTATTCCACGTCATTTAATTTTTTTTACTTAAATACTATGATTTTAAATATTCAATATGTAACAATCCAAACAAGATAAGTCTATAATTATCCCCTTCAGACGGTTAATACGGGTATTGAAACATAATACAATAGTATACACATTACACGAGTACAAATTTTCGCATACTTTTTTTTTTTTTTTTTTTGGTTTATCACCACCGGTTTAGTCCGGTTCGGGGGTCAGTTCTGGCATCAAGTGGTTCCAGCCCCCTCCCGATCGCAGTTGCGGGGGATCGAACCGTGGTTCTCCCTACCAAGTTCAGCGCCAATCACCACTGAACCAACTAACGATTGGTGCATACTTAAACATATAATAAGTCGCATATTTAGGCAATATCACCTCATTCGAGAGATAATAGATATATGAGATGTGAAGATATTCAGAGTATGATGTCCATACTAGATCTATGGGTATTAGGTGTATGCCTGATGGGATCTAGTGCTAGTGGGAGATTGACGGTGTAAGCCCTAGATGCCAATAGTTTTTGTACTTGTATCAAATCATATATTAATAATAAAAGACATTTATTTATTATGTTTGTTTTTCCAAAATAATAAAGTCCCTAGAATAGCTATTCTGTTTAATGAAATGTTAAGTGCGACATAATCATGAGATCCCATGAAACATAAGGACAGTATTCTCAAATTATCTCTAGTCGTGCTTTACTGTGAAGTGGGAAAACATTAAATCATTGAGACTATTGTATGGATAGACTGACGATCAAATCTCATGGATTATGGATAAAGAGTAATCAAGTCTTCACATAGGTATGAATATTAGGAGTAATATTTATACTGGATTGACCCGCTAAGAGAATTCTACATAGAAATTTATGCAAAGTGTCATAAGTTATTCTCATGGAGACAGTGGTGTATACAATCCTTCGACCTGAATCCACTACGAACCATATATAGATGTAGGAGTCGAGTATTTTTTTTATTGATCAAATATTAACCGTAATTGGATGGCCGTTAAGATAGTTCACGGGCACTCCACAAATCATGCTAAGGGACATGAGTGACCTAGATAGAACTTTCTCATCCCGCGTAGTAGAATAAATGTCTAAGGGCCCAATATTGAATTGGACAAGGGTGACATGGTCTATGCCATGTGTTCAATATAGACATGAGTGCAAAAGGGTAATTTTTTACACAAACATTATCACGAAAGGTTTTGTTAGATCACATGATATTTTCGTGACTTGGGTAGCAATGATGTGTAGCTAGATACCACTCACTATTTAAGATAAATTCATGATAGGTTGGGGTATACTAAGTTGAATTTATTTCTTTTCTTGATTACAAATCATGAATTGATTGTTGATTTTTATGAATGCGTGCGAAATTATGATGCATCTGCTGTGTGATATGTTGTCAGTGTTCACTTTATGTTAGTACATGACTTAAATGGATTCAGATTTGAGAAAACATGTAAAACTAGGAAATTTTTGAGTTTTAACAGACCTATATCTGGTTACTCTCTGCCAGTAAGCGGTTACCACCCTTGGTGGATTTAATTTGAAATTCATATAGGCTAACTGATTAAGATAGTTAAATCATGAATCATGATGATGCTTTGATAATGTTTTAGTAAGTCAAAAAAAGATAATACATTTGGTGAGAAAACCCTAGGGTGATATAAATCCCATCGTATTGAGTTATTCGGAAACACAACCATACTCCTAGTTGGTATGTGTTTTGAGTGTTAGGTTTCAATGGAAACCAACCATGTACAATTTTGGGGGATATTGAGGCTCTGTATGGATGCCTAAGATTTTGTTACCAATAATGGGAGTATGGTCCATATGAAGGTTGTAGTCTCTGAGCGGTGTCCGGAATTATGTGAAAAGTGTTGGTGGGAGAAAGACATTATTTGTGTACTAGGGAGTCTGTGATCTGTTTCCAAACTTATGTGAAGAGTTGTGGCCCAAGAAAGATGTCCCACGTAACTATCCATATCCAGAGGTAGACATGGGTCGTTTGACCCGAGTGTTGATATTCACACACCATATGAGATCAATTGGATCTCGATCCACGTTCTTTTATGATTGTAGAATATGGAAGGTTGAGAAAGAAACATTATTAATAGAGTAGAACATGAGAGCACCATGACCAAGAAGACATACGGTGCATTTAGAACTGCACTGAAATAGTTATATCTCACCATATGTTTAATATTTGTGGTAATTAGGTGAATTACTGATGAAAAGGAAAGATGACATGAAGGATTTAAAGATCTTGTTATCTATTTTCTTTTTGTTTTTGCTGTCTAGCCTATTCTAGTATTTTATTCCATGATTTATGTTGTATATGTACTATGATTGTATCTTTTATCATACATGTATCGGATGTCATCTAGACACTTTTGGTTGTACTCAGTACCAGATATAAAATGTCGAATAATACCATTCTATACGCATATTATTCGGGGTATTACACTTTGAATAATAAATATAAAGTGATAATTCTTATATTCACTTGTCACAATTACGTTTTGAAAGTATCACCAATTCTCTCTGTAGTAAATATAACTTTCCATGTAATCTATTATTATATGAACTATCCCATATTTGCTTGTCATAAAAATTTATATTAAGAGGAATGAGGGGATCAAAATACATGGACTACCAATGCGGTAAATAAAAAAGACATATACCATAAGAGTTGATAGCTTTGAAAAGGAATATATCTCTGGGAATAAATGTACTCGAGGAGTGTTACATATGATTTATTTTAAGAAAGTGAGCTAACGATAGAAGCCATTTGGATTAGAAGATGATTATAACTTTCGAGAGGAAATTTTGGGAAACGGGTTGTCTAAAACTCACTAGATTTTTGAATGAGAAGGGGCAACTTGAGAACTCTACAACTAAATTGAATTTAAATTGTTTAGAATAGATGAATCCATCTTAACTAATTAGATTTAAGAATTTACAGTTTCTTTTACTCTTAGTGTAAAAAAAAATTAGTCCATATAGTTAACCAAACATAAGATGTAAGTTTATTTTATATACAACTATATTTATTAAAAAGAGTAAAGGAGTTAGTTTTAATATATTTTACTATATTTAATTAATTGTAATATATTTTTCCAAAAGTATAAGGAAATGCCCCATCTGGTGATTGAAATTGAAAATTTCAAAATATTTTTTTATATATCGTTTATCAATCTATATATATTATGATTTTTCCAAAATTATTTTATTACCAGCAAAAAAATTTGTTGTTGATACAACTCTTTCTTAAATATAGTAAAATAATTAAAAAAACAAATCAAATTTCAACCACTAAAACTAGTTGTTGTTGTTGGAATAAGAAGGTTTTCCCAACAATAGTGTGATTGTTGAGAAATTAAGTAATTTATCACTCATACTTAATAACTATTTGCCAAATACATAACAAATAATTCTATTTTAAAGTAATAGTTTTATTTTCAAAACAATAATTAAGTTGTCGAGTAAAAATTACTTGTTATAGACACTCAAATTAATGTTTGCAATTAGCATGCCGTTCAAACAAAAAAACTGTTGCTCATATATATAATTTATATTTTCTCATTATGTTTTCCTAATACATTTTGTGTGTTTGTGTGTATCAACATTGTAGTCTTTAATATTTTAGCGATGGCAAATTTGCTAAACATGTTCTTTTCAATAATGCTTATCGAAGTATCTCTTTTAGCATTGTTGATGGGAAATACTATAGCAACTCATCGCTTTATTGATATTAAGGATCATATTGATCACCAAGTTTCCTTACAAACGAGGAGTGTTCATCGCATTGCAAGATTGAGTCCAGAAGGACCTAATCCACACCACGACAATTCCTTACAGCCAAAAAGTGATCATCACATTGCAAAATTGAGTCCAGGAGGTCCCGATCCACATCACCATCTTTCCTTACAAACGAGGAATGTTCATCACATTGCAAGATTGAGTCCAGAAGGTCCAGATCCACACCACCATGTTTCCTTACCAACGGGGAATGTTCATCACATTGAAAGATTGAGTCCAGGAGGTCCAGATTCACACCACCATGATTTCTTGCAAACTAGAAATGTTCATGAAATTGCAAGATTGAGTCCAGGAGGTCCTAATCCACACCATGACAATTCCTTAAATCCAACGAGTGTCGATCACATTGCAAAATTGAGTCCAGGAGGTCCCGATCCACATCACCATCTTTCCTTACAAACGAGGAATGTTCATCACATTGCAAGATTGAGTCCAGAAGGTCCAGATCCACACCACCATGTTTCCTTACAAACAGTGAATGTTCATCGCATTGAAAGATTGAGTCCAGGAGGTCCAGATTCACACCACCATGATTTCTTGAAAACTAGAAATGTTCATGGAATTGCAAGATTGAGTCCAGGAGGTCCTAATCCACACCACGACAATTCCTTACATCCAACGAGTGTCCATCTC
The DNA here is from genome assembly GCF_029867415.1 of Vicia villosa. NCBI lineage: Eukaryota > Viridiplantae > Streptophyta > Magnoliopsida > Fabales > Fabaceae > Vicia > Vicia villosa. Next base: position 811,537 of record NW_026705287.1, on the reverse strand, counting down.
ACTGCAAAATTAAGTCTAAGAGGTCATAATCCAAACTACCCGAATTCCTTTCAACCTTAGAATAATCATTGCATTGCATGATTGAGACTAGAGAGTCCCAATTTACACCACTACCATATTTAACATTAAGTTATCGTTCACTCGACAACTTATCTTCTAATGTATTTTGTGATTTCTGAATTAAGTAGAGTGAGAGAGAGAGAATAAACTATATTCAAATAAAAGAGAGATAAATAGATTGGAGATGGTAATTGTTACTTTTAATTATATATATAACGTTATAGTGCGTATATTTACCTGTCACAATTATGTTTTGAATAAACCACTAAGGCTTGTCCCAGAGTGAAAAAAATTTACCAAGTAATTATTATTTTGTGAACTAATATGTACATATTATTTTAATTAAAGTTACTTTGAAGAGAATATTAGGGGAACGAAAAATATAGACTACACTAGTGGAATATAAATAAAACATAGACCACACAAGTTGAATGCTCTAAATCTATCATATAAGAAAAGTCTACCATTTGGGACTTTCTTAGGCTATCCACATCAGCAACTCTTCTATGGTTGATCCACATCAGCTTTGGTGGTTACTACAGAATTTTTGATCCTTCAACTGCCTGGTGGGCTGCGGCAGTTATTGCTGTGGGAGTTTCACCCTTCCAGCTTCTCTTGATCATTACGCATTCTTCACTTCTCTGCCTATATTGACTTCCCATGTTCAATGTTGGTTACCAAATTGATAGAGGTTTCAATACTCTCCATCTTCTTTCTCCCTCTCCTTCTCCCTCTTCTTCTTTCATCTCCATCTCTTTTTCATTGATATTATTGAGTATTAGACAGGTTCAATTTTGATTTTGATTCTGCCTTCCTCACCTTCTCTCTTCCATTCTTTCTTTTTTCATCCAAGAAAAAAAACCCATGGAATCTCTTCCGAACATGTTTCCATAATAACAGCCAAAACAAACACAATAATAACAGTTAGAAAATTCAATCTCTCATCTCAATCATCTTTCGTCGCAAATTCGCATTAATCGTACAAGCTATTTCATCTCGATACTCAACTCAACAAGACAAGCAATTCATCGAAGAATGAAGAAAATAGGATTTACCTTTCTGAGCAACTCTGGTGGTTGTTTGGCTGAAGACTTGGCGAAATAAACGCGAGAAAGAATTCCATAATTTCAGGTATGATTTTCTTCGCTCTGACCATTGTTAATCTTCTCCTTCTTTTTGAAGTCTCTCGCGATGCGTTCTTGGTATGGATGCGTTGAAGTGATGATAGTTCGTTGTTATTTGCAGATCGACGATGATGCGATGATAAAAATGCGTCTATGCAATTTGTGAACACCGAAAGGTAATCGATTGAAGACTGGATGCGAATCGGTATTGTTGTTGATTATCAAGAAACTCACTATCTTTTTTGATGTTGTTCTTTTCAATCCAGGCGCTCTGGCTGCTTCTTCGATGGATCGCGACGGTGCTTGCGATTCCTCTCCATTCTATTGCACAAGTTGTGCCTCACAGAGACTTTGGTGCACTTGGGTTTAGGGAAATCAGAAATGTGATTCAATCTCCATTCTATTTTTCATATCTAATGCATAACTTATGAACATCGTCATCTCGAGTTATGCGGATTGATTGGTTCTTTGTAGTATTTTGATTTTCTTTATGCTTTGAATTTCAGGTGGCGATTCGTTTCGATTTGGGTTTCTCTTATTAAGCTAATTTGGATTTCTTTACTCGAATGGTAATCTGCAATTAATCTATTTTCATCTACTGTGGATATTTAAGTTCTTATATTGTTTAATTGGTTTGATTTTATGTTTTGCAGATTTACGGTTAATCTGCGGCGTCAGATCAGGCAACACAATGGTGAAATTGGGAGTGGAGCTTGGAGAACTAAGAGCAAGCGTCCTTGCGAGATTTTTGAAGAATTTTTTACTCCTTTGGATGAATCCGTTGCTAGAAGTACCTCTATATTTCATAAATGCATAATACACACGGTGTGATGGGTTTTCCTGAATGCAAAAACAATTAGGATTTCTACTCATGGTGAGGAGTTTACATATATTCTATTATTTTGAATTTCATTTTGGACTTTGATATACCTTTCACTCTTCAAAATTAGGATTCCTACTCATGGGGGAACAACCTCTCCCGTTCGAGGATCATGCAATTCCGGCTGCTGACGACGACGAGGACTACACTGGCGGCAATGATGCCATGAATGAATTGGAGTGGTCGGATTCCAAATTGTTGATATTTTTTATCGACTCAAATGACAATGGGGTAAGTTATCTTTTGATTAGCTGATGTAAAGAAATTTTGTTTTTTATGCTTTGGTGGCGGCAAAGAAATTGCATAATTGATTATTAATAACAAAACTGCTTTGACTTTTGCTGTTATTTTATTTCTTTCTGAAGATCTATGATGATGTTTTGCTTGGCATAATTAGGCAAATGTTATTCACTAGCTATCGAATGGTTTCCTTCATTCAAAACATGAACTCAAAGGTCGCAACTGTTAACCATTCATGAATTCTACTTTTCTATATTTCGAATTCTATCTTATTGTCTACTAATCTAAACTCAATTGACAGCAGATTGGGATATCTAAATAGTGGTCTTCCACACAGACAGCGGTAAGTGGGTTGCATATGATTGGATTGTCGTGTTCACATCTAAGGGTAAATTTCTTTATTTGCTGTTAAATTTGATATGAGAAAGAGTTCTTTCTATGGCTTATTTTGCATTCAACTTCTATTCGTAGTATTAGGAAGACTCATGGCTGAAAGTGCAAAGAAATTGCAGGTATTTTCCTAATAAAAAGAATGGTTAATATATAATAAGGAGTAACAAACGCAGCTCGATCATTGATAGGGCTACAGGATCAACGAATTTGACTGACACTGTAAGTAGCTGAATTGATATCTATCAATAGGTTTAATAATTGTGATTTTTCTTAATACTATTTAGATTATTGAACTGGATTTCAGGAACCATATGTTACGAAGCTTAGCGAAGATCAAATGGCCCAGCTTCTCTCTGCCTTTTGGATTCAGGCCAACCGAATATTGAAGCTATAGCTCATTCATTTATATTGACACTAATTGTTTTGCGCATGAAGGTAGTTTATCTTTGCATATCCACACTGATTATTTTGATTATTTTAGTCGTTAATTCTGAATATGTATTACTATGTATTGTATGACTCAGATAGAGTTATAAGGTTTAAGGATTGCTATGGATTGTAGGCTTGCAGCAGAGTTTGATGGTTTATTGTTAGGGTGAGTTGGTGAAGGTAACACTGTTTTCAAACCCACCCCCCGTGCAAACAGAAATTACTGAGGCAACAATGGAATTTGGATTGAAAAACTTTTCATTTGAATCCATAAACTTATATTTTTTAATAATTACTTACAGTTTACAAATGAAGCTATAGTAACATTATAGTATGTCTTTATTATTAAGAGTGCAGAGATATATTTTTGTTACTTAAAGCACACACAACTCAACTTAAATTAATGAATTTAAACATAAAATATTGGAGTCTTAATGACATGAAGTGTAATTTTTCAGCAAATTACATAACATGATTTTGAAAGCTGCTTGCATCCCGTAACCTATGTCATTCCTGAGTTTCTCACACTCTTTTCTATATGGTTGTGGTTGATTTTGTTGAATTCTTCATTGGTTAATCACACTCTTTTCTACTGCTCTTTTCTACTGCTCTTTTCTACAGGCATACAATTTGCTTGAAGTAGATGGTGCTGCTTGATGGAAATTGTTCTCAGCACGAGATTCAATGTTTATGAAGTTACACTTACACAATGTGTGAAATATTTTCTCTCTGGGCATAATGGGACTGTCGAAATCCATGTCTTTGTTGAAGAGGTACTTGCCCTTGAGGTCTCTACCATTCCTGACAGTAGGTAGTTTCTTTGTTTCATAATGGGACTGTCGAAATCCATGTCTTTGTTAAGCATTATTTCCTTACATACATGCTTTCAGATTGTTGCTCTATCTTGTGTTATCCATAAGAACTTTGCCAATCTTATTCGTTATTATGAAGAAGACGAACCATTCACAAGGACGGTGGTGTTTGAGTATACTCCGAACGAAAGCTTATATGAGCATCTACTTGGTAACACATTTATATAGTAACTTCTGCAAGATTTGGGCCTGTTATGTTCTCATAAAATGTTCATGAGGGAAGGGAACAAGAACACTATCCAATTATATACCTCATGTAGTGTCTTAATTATGTCTCTCTTTCAGGATGAAGACGGGAACAAGATGTTAAATGAATACATTCGAGAGTATAAGATTGGTTCTGGTAGCTATGCCAAAGTGGTAAGTGTTTGTGGAATTACACTTTCCATTTCCTCAATGAGCTTACTTTTCTGAGCCCCTTCCTTGGTATTCATTGCAGGGTCTTTACCAAAGTAGTGTTGATGGAAGACATTATGCAATTAAGGAAGGACACTTTTAGTGTTAGCATGCAAACCATTTTATCAAAGGCTTACCGCAAAATGCATGTCTGTACTATTATCAAGATAAGAGCATTGCAGATAATTTATTGAAGTTATATCTTTTGATCTGCAATCCTTTCATAGGTCTCACTTGCAAAAGCTTCGAGTTGCCCCATCTGAGACTGCCATGATGGATGTACTACGTGAAGGCATAATTTGGGCTGATTTTTCTTGGTTGGAATGGATTTGGGTATCTCCTCTTGAATTGCAAGGTATGTATGTATTGGCAAATGATGGGTGATTAGAATGTTGAACTGTGTGTTTGGAGGTGTATGTTCATGTATGTTGCACTGATATTTTTTGGTCTGGTAGTGTAAATACAAGCCATGATTCAATGTGAATTGTTAGTTTTACAGCACTTATTCAAGTTAATATTTATGACTTGGTTTGTATGCAGTTTTGGTTCAGTTCTCATGGATTGTTGTGCAGGTTATTAACAAAAAGCGACACATTGTTTCCATTAGAAAACATGTCAATAAGAACACGGGTATTTTGTTGAGGCGTAGGACTGGCTACCTGTTGTTCTCCTACAGGAATAAGAGTAAGTGAATTATCTGCTTTTGGGATCAACCCTTACAGGAGGGGCGGAAAAATTTGTTAATACTGCCAAAAAGATAGAGCAAATAGGCTGGGAGACTACACACTTTGAACATCCTTTTGACAACTACAAGCAAACAGGCTTATCCTGCAAGGAGATACAAGTTATAACTTAAGCACTAAACTCATTCAAGCATCCATTCATTCAAAAGAACTATATGTTTAGCAATGCAGCAAAAGGATCTGTGATTTTCGTCGCTGATAATGTAACCATCTTGAATAGGTGCGGCGAATGCTACGCAGTGCTGGACATTGGTTCAAACCGGAATGACATAGAACCCTACTGAGATTTGTAATTATATTGATATGAATAAACTCTTATTGTTAGTTACAAGTATATTAAGTTTTGTTAGCAAGATTCTGTCAACTTTATTCTAATACAAACTTAAAAGAGTTTACTTCGTAATGAAAACGGTAATCGAAGAAGATATATAAACTCTTGGTGTTAGTTACAAGTATATTAAGTTTTGTTAGGAATGCAGTTAGCAGTTAAACATTTGTTAAGTCTATTGCTAACTATACATGTATTAATAACCTTCATGCTATATCATACGTAAATGCAATTTTGCAAAATGTAATAGATTTTTTTAATAATGTTCATAATATGCTTTAATTCATTAATTGGAAAATAGGATTTCCTATTCATGATTTGATTTCCAATTTGATAATCACAGCAGCTTCTATTGCAACAGGTTAAAGTTGTAAATGGTGTTCCACCAACAGGGGAGTATTCTCTTGCCAAGTATAACAAGGTAAATGATGGTTCAGTCTTTAACTTCATGATACCTGCTCTGCATTGTTGGTTTGAAAGAGTTATTCAGGATGGTTGATGCTGACAGTAGAGGAACCATAACATTGGTGACATAATTACCGCTGATATAGTCGAACCTGAAGTAAATCATGGCTGCAACTCCCTCTTTTGGTGGACTGTTTTGATTTATTAACTGGTAGTATGGACATATCTTGCCGGGCCAAACCTGTATCCCCGCAAGTTGCTTTTTCCTCTCCTATAGGAACAGCTGGATAAGGATTTTGTCATAGTCGATACTCCGAAATGGGGTCTAGGTGTTGTTGGTGAAGGCCATGATTAGTTAATTACCACCTTTTTTCTAAGCTTTGGGGAGAGAAAATTAGACAAGTTTAAGGACAGAAAATTTGGTGTGAAGTTAGAAGTTATGAGTGAGTATTTATATAGCAAAAGTATGGTAATGTATCATAAAGAAAGTGATTATCATTGTAAACAAACTTTGCTATTCATATGTTATGGATGTGGACTTTGAAAATTTACCGTGACTCAATGAAAATGACCAGTTATTACCTATGTATGCTTCTGGTTTACCATTGCTGTGCGTCATTGAAACGTATTTTTTAGGTTATCCCCTCTTGTGAATTCTATTTCATTAATAGTTATTTTGAAACCAACCTCTTTTTTTATCATGTGATTAATGAATTTTGAACTGATCATCAGTATTCATTCACATTTGCATGTCAGGCCAAAACAACGAAAATAACCATTACTCGGTTTTACTTATATTTTAACTAAACTTTACCATAGAATTGTAAGATTAATTTCGCATCAATCAATATATGATATGAGGCATTTTAGAAATTAAATTAAATTTGACCTAATAAGACATTTTTCTGTTGGATTGTGTTTGATTAAACTACAATTTTAAATAATATTAAACAAATTTTGATCAGTAAAAGATTAAATGCACTTTTAGTCCTCCTACTTTAGTTTTACACACAACATTTTTCTTTATCATAACCTCTAACCTAACTTATAATATTTTCCTAACATTTCTGATTTCCCTAAACCCAAATGCGCGGAAACGACGGGTACCCGTGCGTACGCACGGGTAAGACACTAGTTTCTTTGAAAATTAATTCATAAAAAGGACTGTAAAACGATGTTTATTATATGAAAGGTACATACTAAATTAAACTAGTCACTTGATAGGCCTTTATTAAATATTGTAAATTTTATATATTATTTTTTTCAAATTTATCATCTTGCCACACTTTATTCTATTTTCCATTCAATAAGATTTTTTAATCCAAATATTATTTAAAAATATTCAGCTAGTTATATACCTTGAAATGAAATTTATGAATTTATTCCACGTCATTTAATTTTTTTTGACTTAAATACTATGATTTTAAATATTCAATATGTAACAATCCAAACAAGATAAGTCTATAATTATCCCCTTCAGACGGTTAATACAGGTATTGAAACATAGTACAATAGTATACACATTACACGAGTACAAATTTTCGCATACTTAAACATATAGTAAGTCGCATATTTAGGCAATATCACTTCATTCGAGAGATAATAGATATATGAGATGTGAAGATATTCAGAGTATGATGGCCATACTAGATCTATGGGTATTAGGTGTATGCCTGATGGGATCTAGTGCTAGTGGGAGATTGACGGTGCAAGCCCTAGATGCCAATAGTTTTTGTATTTGTATCAAATCATATATTAATAATACAAGACATTTCTTTATTATGTTTGTTTTTCCAAAATAATAAAGTCCCTAGAATAGCTATTCTGTTTAATGAAATGTTAAGTGCGACATAATCATGAGATCCCATGAAACATAAGGACAATATTCTAAAATTATCTCTGGTCGTGCTTTACTGTGAAGTGGGAAAACATTAAATCATTGAGACTATTGTATGGATAGACTGACGATCAAATCTCATGGATTATGGATAAAGAGTAATCAAGTCTTCACATAGGTATGAATATTAGGAGTAATATTTATACTGGACTGACCCGCTAAGAGAATTCTACATAGAAATTTATGCAAAGTGTCATAAGTTATTCTCATGGAGACAGTGGTGTATACAACCCTTCGATCTGAATCCACTACGAACCATATATAGATGTAGGAGTCGAGTATTTTTTTTATTGATCAAATATTAACCGTAATTGGATGGCCGTTAAGATAGTTCATGGGCACTCCACAAATCATGCTAAGGGACATGAGTGACCTAGATAGAACTTTCTCATCCCGCATAATAGAATAAATGTCTAAGGGCACAATATTGAATTGGACAAGGGTGACATGGTCTATGCCCTCTGTTCAATATAGACATGAGTGCAAAAGGGTAATTTTTTACACAAACATTATCACGAAAGGTTTTGTTAGATCACATGATATTTTCGTGACTTGGGTAGCAATGATGTGTAGCTAGATACCACTCACTATTTAAGATAAATTCATGATAGGTTGGGGTATACTAAGTTGAATTTATTTCTTTTCTTGATTACAAATCATGAATTGATTGTTGATTTTTATGAATGCGTGCGAAATTATGATGCATCTGCTGTGTGATATGTTGTCAGTGTTCACTTTATGTTAGTACATGACTTAAATGGATTCAGATTTGAGAAAACATGTAAAACTAGGAAATTTTTGAGTTTTAACCGACCTATATCTGGTTACTCTATGCCAGTAAGCGGTTACCACCCTTGGTGGATTTAATTTGAAATTCATATAGGCTAACTGATTAAGATAGTTAAATCATGAATCATGATGATGCTTTGATAATGTTTTAGTAAGTCAAAAAAAGATAATACATTTGGTGAGAAAACCCTAGGGTGATATAAATCCCATCGTATTGAGTTATTCGGAAACACAACCATACTCCTAGTTGGTATGTGTTTTGAGTGTTAGGTTTCAATGGAAACCAACCATGTACAATTTTGGGGGATATCGAGGCTCTTTATGGATGCCTAAGATTTTGTTACCAATAATGGGAGTATGGTCCATATGAAGGTTGTAGTCTCTCAGCGGTGTCCGGAATTATGTGAAAAGTGTTGGTGGGAGAAAGACATTATTTGTGTACTAGGGAGTCTGTGATCTGTTTCCAAACTTATGTGAAGAGTTGTGGCCCAAGAAAGATGTCCCACGTAACTATCCATATCCAGAGGTAGACATGGGTCGTTTGACCTGAGTGTTGATATTCACACACCATATGAGATCAATTGGATCTCGATCCACGTTCTTTTATGATTGTAGAATATGGAAGGTTGAGAAAGAAACATTATTAATAGAGTAGAACATGAGAGCACCATGACCAAGAAGACATACGGTGCATTTAGAACTGCACTGAAATAGTTATATCTCACCATATGTTTAATATTTGTGGTAATTAGGTGAATTACTGATGAAAAGGAAAGATGACATGAAGGATTTAAAGATCTTGTTATCTATTTTCTTTTTGTTTTTGCTGTCTAGCCTATTCTAGTATTTTATTCCATGATTTATGTTGTATATGTACTATGATTGTATCTTTTATCATACATGTATTGGATGTCATCTAGACACTTTTGGTTGTACTCAGTACCAGATATAAAATGTCGAATAATACCATTCTATACGCATATTATTCGGGGTATTACACTTTGAATAATAAATATAAAGTGATAATTCTTATATTCACTTGTCACAATTACGTTTTGAAAGTATCACCAATTCTCTCTGTAGTAAATATAACTTTCCATGTAATCTATTATTATATGAACTATCCCATATTTGCTTGTCATAAAAATTTATATTAAGAGGAATGAGGGGATCAAAATACATGGACTACCAATGCGGTAAATAAAAAAGACATATACCATAAGAGTTGATAGCTTTGAAAAGGAATATATCTCTGGGAATAAATGTACTCGAGGAGTGTTACATATGATTTATTTTAAGAAAGTGAGCTAACGATAGAAGCCATTTGGATTAGAAGATGATTATAACTTTCGAGAGGAAATTTTGGGAAACGGGTTGTCTAAAACTCACTAGATTTTTGAATGAGAAGGGGCAACTTGAGAACTCTACAACTAAATTGAATTTAAATTGTTTAGAATAGATGAATCCATCTTAACTAATTAGATTTAAGAATTTACAGTTTCTTTTACTCTTAGTGTAAAAAAAATTAGTCCATATAGTTAACCAAACATAAGATGTAAGTTTATTTTATATACAACTATATTTATTAAAAAGAGTAAAGGAGTTAGTTTTAATATATTTTACTATATTTAATTAATTGTAATATATTTTTCCAAAAGTATAAGGAAATGCCCCATCTGGTGATTGAAATTGAAAATTTCAAAATATTTTTTTATATATCGTTTATCAATCTATATATATTATGATTTTTCCAAAATTATTTTATTACCAGCAAAAAAATTTGTTGTTGATACAACTCTTTCTTAAATATAGTAAAATAATTAAAAAAAACAAATCAAATTTCAACCACTAAAACTAGTTGTTGTTGTTGGAATAAGAAGGTTTTCCCAACAATAGTGTGATTGTTGAGAAATTAAGTAATTTATCACTCATACTTAATAACTTTTTGCCAAATACATAACAAATAGTTCTATTTTAAAGTAATAGTTTTATTTTCAAAACAATAATTAAGTTGTTGAGTAAAAATTACTTGTTATAGACATTCAAATTAATGTTTGCAATTAGCATGCCGTTCAAACAAAAAAACTGTTGCTCATATATATAATTTATATTTTCTCATTATGTTTTCCTAATACATTTTGTGTGTTTGTGTGTATCAACATTGTAGTCTTTAATATTTTAGCGATGGCAAATTTGCTAAACATGTTCTTTTCAATAATGCTTATCGAAGTATCTCTTTTAGCATTGTTGATGGGAAATTCTAAAGCAACTCATCGCTTTATTGATATTAAGGATCATATTGATCACCAAGTTTCCTTACAAACGAGGAGTGTTCATCGCATTGCAAGATTGAGTCCAGAAGGACCTAATCCACACCACGACAATTCCTTACAGCCAAAAAGTGATCATCACATTGCAAAATTGAGTCCAGGAGGTCCCGATCCACATCACCATCTTTCCTTACAAACGAGGAATGTTCATCACATTGCAAGATTGAGTCCAGAAGGTCCAGATCCACACCACCATGTTTCCTTACCAACGGGGAATGTTCATCACATTGAAAGATTGAGTCCAGGAGGTCCAGATTCACACCACCATGATTTCTTGCAAACTAGAAATGTTCATGAAATTGCAAGATTGAGTCCAGGAGGTCCTAATCCACACCATGACAATTCCTTAAATCCAACGAGTGTCGATCACATTGCAAAATTGAGTCCAGGAGGTCCCGATCCACATCACCATCTTTCCTTACAAACGAGGAATGTTCATCACATTGCAAGATTGAGTCCAGAAGGTCCAGATCCACACCACCATGTTTCCTTACAAACGGGGAATGTTCGTCGCATTGAAAGATTGAGTCCAGGAGGTCCAGATTCACACCATCATGATTTCTTGAAAACTAGAAATGTTCATGGAATTGCAAGATTGAGTCCAGGAGGTCCTAATCCAAACCACGACAATTCCTTACATCCAACGAGTGTCCATCTCACTGCAAAATTAAGTCTAAGAGGTCATAATCCAAACTACCCGAATTCCTTTCAACCTTAGAATAATCATTGCATTGCATGATTGAGACTAGAGAGTCCCAATTTACACCACCACCATATTTAACATTAAGTTATCGTTCACTCGACAACTTATCTTCTAATGTATTTTGTGATTTCTGAATTAAGTAGAGTGAGAGAGAGAATAAACTATATTCAAATAAAAGAGAGATAAATAGATTGGAGATGGTAATTGTTACTTTTAATTATATATATAACGTTATAGTGCGTATATTTACCTGTCACAATTATGTTTTGAATAAATCACTAAGGCTTGTCCCAGAGTGAAAAAAATTTACCAAGTAATTATTTTTTTGTGAACTAATATGTACATATTATTTTAATTAAAGTTACTTTGAAGAGAATATTAGGGGAACGAAAAATATAGACTACACTAGTGGAATATAAATAAAACATAGACCACACAAGTTGAATGCTCTAAATTTCTTTGAAAATTAATTCATAAAAGGACTGTAAAACGATGTTTATTATATGAAAGGTACATACTAAATTAAACTAGTCACTTGATAGGCCTTTATTAAATATTGTAAATTTTATATATTATTTTTTTCAAATTTATCATCTTGCCACACTTTATTCTATTTTCCATTCAATAAGATTTTTTAATCCAAATATTATTTAAAAATATTCAGCTAGTTATATACCTTGAAATGAAATTTATGAATTTATTCCACGTCATTTAATTTTTTTTGACTTAAATACTATGATTTTAAATATTCAATATGTAACAATCCAAACAAGATAAGTCTATAATTATCCCCTTCAGACGGTTAATACAGGTATTGAAACATAGTACAATAGTATACACATTACACGAGTACAAATTTTCGCATACTTAAACATATAGTAAGTCGCATATTTAGGCAATATCACTTCATTCGAGAGATAATAGATATATGAGATGTGAAGATATTCAGAGTATGATGGCCATACTAGATCTATGGGTATTAGATGTATGCCTGATGGGATCTAGTGCTGGTTGGAGATTGACGGTGCAAGCCCTAGATGCCAATAGTTTTTGTACTTGTATCAAATCATATATTAATAATAAAAGACATTTCTTTATTATGTTTGTTTTTCCAAAATAATAAAGTCCCTAGAATAGCTATTCTGTTTAATGAAATGTTAAGTGCGACATAATCATGAGATCCCATGAAACATAAGGACAATATTCTAAAATTATCTCTGGTCGTGCTTTACTGTGAAGTGGGAAAACATTAAATCATTGAGACTATTGTATGGATAGACTGACGATCAAATCTCAGGGATTATGGATAAAGAGTAATCAAGTCTTCACATAGGTATGAATATTAGGAGTAATATTTATACTGGATTGACCCGCTAAGAGAATTCTACATAGAAATTTATGCAAAGTGTCATAAGTTATTCTCATGGAGACAGTGGTGTATACAACCCTTCGACCTGAATCCACTACGAACCATATATAGATGTAGGAGTCGAGTATTTTTTTTATTGATCAAATATTAACCGTAATTGGATGGCCGTTAAGATAGTTCACGGGCACTCCACAAATCATGCTAAGGGACATGAGTGACCTAGATAGAACTTTCTCATCCCGCATAATAGAATAAATGTCTAAGGGCACAATATTGAATTGGACAAGGGTGACATGGTCTATGCCCTGTGTTCAATATAGACATGAGTGCAAAAGGGTAATTTTTTACACAAACATTATCACGAAAGATTTTGTTAGATCACATGATATTTTCGTTACTTGGGTAGCAATGATGTGTAGCTAGATACCACTCACTATTTAAGATAAATTCATGATAGGTTGGGGTATACTAAGTTGAATTTATTTCTTTTCTTGATTACAAATCATGAATTGATTGTTGATTTTTATGAATGCGTGCGAAATTATGATGCATCTGCTGTGTGATATGTTGTCAGTGTTCACTTTATGTTAGTACATGACTTAAATGGATTCAGATTTGAGAAAACATGTAAAACTAGGAAATTTTTGAGTTTTAACCGACCTATATCTGGTTACTCTATGCCAGTAAGCGGTTACCACCCTTGGTGGATTTAATTTGAAATTCATATAGGCTAACTGATTAAGATAGTTAAATCATGAATCATGATGATGCTTTGATAATGTTTTAGTAAGTCAAAAAAAGATAATACATTTGGTGAGAAAACCCTAGGGTGATATAAATCCCATCGTATTGAGTTATTCGGAAACACAACCATACTCCTAGTTGGTATGTGTTTTGAGTGTTAGGTTTCAATGGAAACCAACCATGTACAATTTTGGGGGATATCGAGGCTCTTTATGGATGCCTAAGATTTTGTTACCAATAATGGGAGTATGGTCCATATGAAGGTTGTAGTCTCTCAGCGGTGTCCGGAATTATGTGAAAAGTGTTGGTGGGAGAAAGACATTATTTGTGTACTAGGGAGTCTGTGATCTGTTTCCAAACTTATGTGAAGAGTTGTGGCCCAAGAAAGATGTCCCACGTAACTATCCATATCCAGAGGTAGACATGGGTCGTTTGACCTGAGTGTTGATATTCACACACCATATGAGATCAATTGGATCTCGATCCACGTTCTTTTATGATTGTAGAATATGGAAGGTTGAGAAAGAAACATTATTAATAGAGTAGAACATGAGAGCACCATGACCAAGAAGACATACGGTGCATTTAGAACTGCACTGAAATAGTTATATCTCACCATATGTTTAATATTTGTGGTAATTAGGTGAATTACTGATGAAAAGGAAAGATGACATGAAGGATTTAAAGATCTTGTTATCTATTTTCTTTTTGTTTTTGCTGTCTAGCCTATTCTAGTATTTTATTCCATGATTTATGTTGTATATGTACTATGATTGTATCTTTTATCATACATGTATTGGATGTCATCTAGACACTTTTGGTTGTACTCAGTACCAGATATAAAATGTCGAATAATACCATTCTATACGCATATTATTCGGGGTATTACACTTTGAATAATAAATATAAAGTGATAATTCTTATATTCACTTGTCACAATTACGTTTTTAAAGTATCACCAATTCTCTCTGTAGTAAATATAACTTTCCATGTAATCTATTATTATATGAACTATCCCATATTTGCTTGTCATAAAAATTTATATTAAGAGGAATGAGGGGATCAAAATACATGGACTACCAATGCGGTAAATAAAAAAGACATATACCATAAGAGTTGATAGCTTTGAAAAGGAATATATCTCAGGGAATAAATGTACTCGAGGAGTGTTACATATGATTTATTTTAAGAAAGTGAGCTAACGATAGAAGCCATTTGGATTAGAAGATGATTATAACTTTCGAGAGGAAATTTTGGGAAACGGGTTGTCTAAAACTCACTAGATTTTTGAATGAGAAGGGGCAACTTGAGAACTCTACAACTAAATTGAATTTAAATTGTTTAGAATAGATGAATCCATCTTAACTAATTAGATTTAAGAATTTACAGTTTCTTTTACTCTTAGTGTAAAAAAAATTAGTCCATATAGTTAACCAAACATAAGATGTAAGTTTATTTTATATACAACTATATTTATTAAAAAGAGTAAAGGAGTTAGTTTTAATATATTTTACTATATTTAATTAATTGTAATATATTTTTCCAAAAGTATAAGGAAATGCCCCATCTGGTGATTGAAATTGAAAATTTCAAAATATTTTTTTATATATCGTTTATCAATCTATATATATTATGATTTTTCCAAAATTATTTTATTACCAGCAAAAAAATTTGTTGTTGATACAACTCTTTCTTAAATATAGTAAAATAATTAAAAAAAACAAATCAAATTTCAACCACTAAAACTAGTTGTTGTTGTTGGAATAAGAAGGTTTTCCCAACAATAGTGTGATTGTTGAGAAATTAAGTAATTTATCACTCATACTTAATAACTTTTTGCCAAATACATAACAAATAGTTCTATTTTAAAGTAATAGTTTTATTTTCAAAACAATAATTAAGTTGTTGAGTAAAAATTACTTGTTATAGACATTCAAATTAATGTTTGCAATTAGCATGCCGTTCAAACAAAAAAACTGTTGCTCATATATATAATTTATATTTTCTCATTATGTTTTCCTAATACATTTTGTGTGTTTGTGTGTATCAACATTGTAGTCTTTAATATTTTAGCGATGGCAAATTTGCTAAACATGTTCTTTTCAATAATGCTTATCGAAGTATCTCTTTTAGCGTTGTTGATGGGAAATTCTAAAGCAACTCATCGCTTTATTGATATTAAGGATCATATTGATCACCAAGTTTCCTTACAAACGAGGAGTGTTCATCGCATTGCAAGATTGAGTCCAGAAGGACCTAATCCACACCACGACAATTCCTTACAGCCAAAAAGTGATCATCACATTGCAAAATTGAGTCCAGGAGGTCCCGATCCACATCACCATCTTTCCTTACAAACGAGGAATGTTCATCACATTGCAAGATTGAGTCCAGAAGGTCCAGATCCACACCACCATGTTTCCTTACCAACGGGGAATGTTCATCACATTGAAAGATTGAGTCCAGGAGGTCCAGATTCACACCACCATGATTTCTTGCAAACTAGAAATGTTCATGAAATTGCAAGATTGAGTCCAGGAGGTCCTAATCCACACCATGACAATTCCTTAAATCCAACGAGTGTCGATCACATTGCAAAATTGAGTCCAGGAGGTCCCGATCCACATCACCATCTTTCCTTACAAACGAGGAATGTTCATCACATTGCAAGATTGAGTCCAGAAGGTCCAGATCCACACCACCATGTTTCCTTACAAACGGGGAATGTTCGTCGCATTGAAAGATTGAGTCCAGGAGGTCCAGATTCACACCACCATGATTTCTTGAAAACTAGAAATGTTCATGGAATTGCAAGATTGAGTCCAGGAGGTCCTAATCCACACCACGACAATTCCTTACATCCAACGAGTGTCCATCTCACTGCAAAATTAAGTCTAAGAGGTCATAATCCAAACTACCCGAATTCCTTTCAACCTTAGAATAATCATTGCATTGCATGATTGAGACTAGAGAGTCCCAATTTACACCACCACCATATTTAACATTAAGTTATCGTTCACTCGACAACTTATCTTCTAATGTATTTTGTGATTTCTGAATTAAGTAGAGTGAGAGAGAGAATAAACTATATTCAAATAAAAGAGAGATAAATAGATTGGAGATGGTAATTGTTACTTTTAATTATATATATAACGTTATAGTGCGTATATTTACCTGTCACAATTATGTTTTGAATAAATCACTAAGGCTTGTCCCAGAGTGAAAAAAATTTACCAAGTAATTATTTTTTTGTGAACTAATATGTACATATTATTTTAATTAAAGTTACTTTGAAGAGAATATTAGGGGAACGAAAAATATAGACTACACTAGTGGAATATAAATAAAACATAGACCACACAAGTTGAATGCTCTAAATTTCTTTGAAAATTAATTCATAAAAGGACTGTAAAACGATGTTTATTATATGAAAGGTACATACTAAATTAAACTAGTCACTTGATAGGCCTTTATTAAATATTGTAAATTTTATATATTATTTTTTTCAAATTTATCATCTTGCCACACTTTATTCTATTTTCCATTCAATAAGATTTTTTAATCCAAATATTATTTAAAAATATTCAGCTAGTTATATACCTTGAAATGAAATTTATGAATTTATTCCACGTCATTTAATTTTTTTTGACTTAAATACTATGATTTTAAATATTCAATATGTAACAATCCAAACAAGATAAGTCTATAATTATCCCCTTCAGACGGTTAATACAGGTATTGAAACATAGTACAATAGTATACACATTACACGAGTACAAATTTTCGCATACTTAAACATATAGTAAGTCGCATATTTAGGCAATATCACTTCATTCGAGAGATAATAGATATATGAGATGTGAAGATATTCAGAGTATGATGGCCATACTAGATCTATGGGTATTAGATGTATGCCTGATGGGATCTAGTGCTAGTTGGAGATTGACGGTGCAAGCCCTAGATGCCAATAGTTTTTGTACTTGTATCAAATCATATATTAATAATAAAAGACATTTCTTTATTATGTTTGTTTTTCCAAAATAATAAAGTCCCTAGAATAGCTATTCTGTTTAATGAAATGTTAAGTGCGACATAATCATGAGATCCCATGAAACATAAGGACAATATTCTAAAATTATCTCTGGTCGTGCTTTACTGTGAAGTGGGAAAACATTAAATCATTGAGACTATTGTATGGATAGACTGACGATCAAATCTCAGGGATTATGGATAAAGAGTAATCAAGTCTTCACATAGGTATGAATATTAGGAGTAATATTTATACTGGATTGACCCGCTAAGAGAATTCTACATAGAAATTTATGCAAAGTGTCATAAGTTATTCTCATGGAGACAGTGGTGTATACAACCCTTCGACCTGAATCCACTACGAACCATATATAGATGTAGGAGTCGAGTATTTTTTTTATTGATCAAATATTAACCGTAATTGGATGGCCGTTAAGATAGTTCACGGGCACTCCACAAATCATGCTAAGGGACATGAGTGACCTAGATAGAACTTTCTCATCCCGCATAATAGAATAAATGTCTAAGGGCACAATATTGAATTGGACAAGGGTGACATGGTCTATGCCCTGTGTTCAATATAGACATGAGTGCAAAAGGGTAATTTTTTACACAAACATTATCACGAAAGATTTTGTTAGATCACATGATATTTTCGTTACTTGGGTAGCAATGATGTGTAGCTAGATACCACTCACTATTTAAGATAAATTCATGATAGGTTGGGGTATACTAAGTTGAATTTATTTCTTTTCTTGATTACAAATCATGAATTGATTGTTGATTTTTATGAATGCGTGCGAAATTATGATGCATCTGCTGTGTGATATGTTGTCAGTGTTCACTTTATGTTAGTACATGACTTAAATGGATTCAGATTTGAGAAAACATGTAAAACTAGGAAATTTTTGAGTTTTAACCGACCTATATCTGGTTACTCTATGCCAGTAAGCGGTTACCACCCTTGGTGGATTTAATTTGAAATTCATATAGGCTAACTGATTAAGATAGTTAAATCATGAATCATGATGATACTTTGATAATGTTTTAGTAAGTCAAAAAAAGATAATACATTTGGTGAGAAAACCCTAGGGTGATATAAATCCCATCGTATTGAGTTATTCGGAAACACAACCATACTCCTAGTTGGTATGTGTTTTGAGTGTTAGGTTTCAATGGAAACCAACCATGTACAATTTTGGGGGATATCGAGGCTCTTTATGGATGCCTAAGATTTTGTTACCAATAATGGGAGTATGGTCCATATGAAGGTTGTAGTCTCTCAGCGGTGTCCGGAATTATGTGAAAAGTGTTGGTGGGAGAAAGACATTATTTGTGTACTAGGGAGTCTGTGATCTGTTTCCAAACTTATGTGAAGAGTTGTGGCCCAAGAAAGATGTCCCACGTAACTATCCATATCCAGAGGTAGACATGGGTCGTTTGACCTGAGTGTTGATATTCACACACCATATGAGATCAATTGGATCTCGATCCACGTTCTTTTATGATTGTAGAATATGGAAGGTTGAGAAAGAAACATTATTAATAGAGTAGAACATGAGAGCACCATGACCAAGAAGACATACGGTGCATTTAGAACTGCACTGAAATAGTTATATCTCACCATATGTTTAATATTTGTGGTAATTAGGTGAATTACTGATGAAAAGGAAAGATGACATGAAGGATTTAAAGATCTTGTTATCTATTTTCTTTTTGTTTTTGCTGTCTAGCCTATTCTAGTATTTTATTCCATGATTTATGTTGTATATGTACTATGATTGTATCTTTTATCATACATGTATTGGATGTCATCTAGACACTTTTGGTTGTACTCAGTACCAGATATAAAATGTCGAATAATACCATTCTATACGCATATTATTCGGGGTATTACACTTTGAATAATAAATATAAAGTGATAATTCTTATATTCACTTGTCACAATTACGTTTTGAAAGTATCACCAATTCTCTCTGTAGTAAATATAACTTTCCATGTAATCTATTATTATATGAACTATCCCATATTTGCTTGTCATAAAAATTTATATTAAGAGGAATGAGGGGATCAAAATACATGGACTACCAATGCGGTAAATAAAAAAGACATATACCATAAGAGTTGATAGCTTTGAAAAGGAATATATCTCTGGGAATAAATGTACTCGAGGAGTGTTACATATGATTTATTTTAAGAAAGTGAGCTAACGATAGAAGCCATTTGGATTAGAAGATGATTATAACTTTCGAGAGGAAATTTTGGGAAACGGGTTGTCTAAAACTCACTAGATTTTTGAATGAGAAGGGGCAACTTGAGAACTCTACAACTAAATTGAATTTAAATTGTTTAGAATAGATGAATCCATCTTAACTAATTAGATTTAAGAATTTACAGTTTCTTTTACTCTTAGTGTAAAAAAAAATTAGTCCATATAGTTAACCAAACATAAGATGTAAGTTTATTTTATATACAACTATATTTATTAAAAAGAGTAAAGGAGTTAGTTTTAATATATTTTACTATATTTAATTAATTGTGATATATTTTTCCAAAAGTATAAGGAAATGCCCCATCTGGTGATTGAAATTGAAAATTTCAAAATATTTTTTTATATATCGTTTATCAATCTATATATATTATGATTTTTCCAAAATTATTTTATTACCAGCAAAAAAATTTGTTGTTGATACAACTCTTTCTTAAATATAGTAAAATAATTAAAAAAAACAAATCAAATTTCAACCACTAAAACTAGTTGTTGTTGTTGGAATAAGAAGGTTTTCCCAACAATAGTGTGATTGTTGAGAAATTAAGTAATTTATCACTCATACTTAATAACTTTTTGCCAAATACATAACAAATAGTTCTATTTTAAAGTAATAGTTTTATTTTCAAAACAATAATTAAGTTGTTGAGTAAAAATTACTTGTTATAGACATTCAAATTAATGTTTGCAATTAGCATGCCGTTCAAACAAAAAAACTGTTGCTCATATATATAATTTATATTTTCTCATTATGTTTTCCTAATACATTTTGTGTGTTTGTGTGTATCAACATTGTAGTCTTTAATATTTTAGCGATGGCAAATTTGCTAAACATGTTCTTTTCAATAATGCTTATCGAAGTATCTCTTTTAGCGTTGTTGATGGGAAATTCTAAAGCAACTCATCGCTTTATTGATATTAAGGATCATATTGATCACCAAGTTTCCTTACAAACGAGGAGTGTTCATCGCATTGCAAGATTGAGTCCAGAAGGACCTAATCCACACCACGACAATTCCTTACAGCCAAAAAGTGATCATCACATTGCAAAATTGAGTCCAGGAGGTCCCGATCCACATCACCATCTTTCCTTACAAACGAGGAATGTTCATCACATTGCAAGATTGAGTCCAGAAGGTCCAGATCCACACCACCATGTTTCCTTACCAACGGGGAATGTTCATCACATTGAAAGATTGAGTCCAGGAGGTCTAGATTCACACCACCATGATTTCTTGCAAACTAGAAATGTTCATGAAATTGCAAGATTGAGTCCAGGAGGTCCTAATCCACACCATGACAATTCCTTAAATCCAACGAGTGTCGATCACATTGCAAAATTGAGTCCAGGAGGTCCCGATCCACATCACCATCTTTCCTTACAAACGAGGAATGTTCATCACATTGCAAGATTGAGTCCAGAAGGTCCAGATCCACACCACCATGTTTCCTTACAAACGGGGAATGTTCGTCGCATTGAAAGATTGAGTCCAGGAGGTCCAGATTCACACCACCATGATTTCTTGAAAACTAGAAATGTTCATGGAATTGCAAGATTGAGTCCAGGAGGTCCTAATCCACACCACGACAATTCCTTACATCCAACGAGTGTCCATCTCACTGCAAAATTAAGTCTAAGAGGTCATAATCCAAACTACCCGAATTCCTTTCAACCTTAGAATAATCATTGCATTGCATGATTGAGACTAGAGAGTCCCAATTTACACCACCACCATATTTAACATTAAGTTATCGTTCACTCGACAACTTATCTTCTAATGTATTTTGTGATTTCTGAATTAAGTAGAGTGAGAGAGAGAATAAACTATATTCAAATAAAAGAGAGATAAATAGATTGGAGATGGTAATTGTTACTTTTAATTATATATATAACGTTATAGTGCGTATATTTACCTGTCACAATTATGTTTTGAATAAATCACTAAGGCTTGTCCCAGAGTGAAAAAAATTTACCAAGTAATTATTTTTTTGTGAACTAATATGTACATATTATTTTAATTAAAGTTACTTTGAAGAGAATATTAGGGGAACGAAAAATATAGACTACACTAGTGGAATATAAATAAAACATAGACCACACAAGTTGAATGCTCTAAATTTCTTTGAAAATTAATTCATAAAAGGACTGTAAAACGATGTTTATTATATGAAAGGTACATACTAAATTAAACTAGTCACTTGATAGGCCTTTATTAAATATTGTAAATTTTATATATTATTTTTTTCAAATTTATCATCTTGCCACACTTTATTCTATTTTCCATTCAATAAGATTTTTTAATCCAAATATTATTTAAAAATATTCAGCTAGTTATATACCTTGAAATGAAATTTATGAATTTATTCCACGTCATTTAATTTTTTTTGACTTAAATACTATGATTTTAAATATTCAATATGTAACAATCCAAACAAGATAAGTCTATAATTATCCCCTTCAGACGGTTAATACAGGTATTGAAACATAGTACAATAGTATACACATTACACGAGTACAAATTTTCGCATACTTAAACATATAGTAAGTCGCATATTTAGGCAATATCACTTCATTCGAGAGATAATAGATATATGAGATGTGAAGATATTCAGAGTATGATGGCCATACTAGATCTATGGGTATTAGATGTATGCCTGATGGGATCTAGTGCTAGTTGGAGATTGACGGTGCAAGCCCTAGATGCCAATAGTTTTTGTACTTGTATCAAATCATATATTAATAATAAAAGACATTTCTTTATTATGTTTGTTTTTCCAAAATAATAAAGTCCCTAGAATAGCTATTCTGTTTAATGAAATGTTAAGTGCGACATAATCATGAGATCCCATGAAACATAAGGACAATATTCTAAAATTATCTCTGGTCGTGCTTTACTGTGAAGTGGGAAAACATTAAATCATTGAGACTATTGTATGGATAGACTGACGATCAAATCTCAGGGATTATGGATAAAGAGTAATCAAGTCTTCATATAGGTATGAATATTAGGAGTAATATTTATACTGGATTGACCCGCTAAGAGAATTCTACATAGAAATTTATGCAAAGTGTCATAAGTTATTCTCATGGAGACAGTGGTGTATACAACCCTTCAACCTGAATCCACTACGAACCATATATAGATGTAGGAGTCGAGTATTTTTTTTATTGATCAAATATTAACCGTAATTGGATGGCCGTTAAGATAGTTCACGGGCACTCCACAAATCATGCTAAGGGACATGAGTGACCTAGATAGAACTTTCTCATCCCGCATAATAGAATAAATGTCTAAGGGCACAATATTGAATTGGACAAGGGTGACATGGTCTATGCCCTATGTTCAATATAGACATGAGTGCAAAAGGGTAATTTTTTACACAAACATTATCACGAAAGGTTTTGTTAGATCACATGATATTTTCGTTACTTGGGTAGCAATGATGTGTAGCTAGATACCACTCACTATTTAAGATAAATTCATGATAGGTTGGGGTATACTAAGTTGAATTTATTTCTTTTCTTGATTACAAATCATGAATTGATTGTTGATTTTTATGAATGCGTGCGAAATTATGATGCATCTGCTGTGTGATATGTTGTCAGTGTTCACTTTATGTTAGTACATGACTTAAATGGATTCAGATTTGAGAAAACATGTAAAACTAGGAAATTTTTGAGTTTTAACCGACCTATATCTGGTTACTCTATGCCAGTAAGCGGTTACCACCCTTGGTGGATTTAATTTGAAATTCATATAGGCTAACTGATTAAGATAGTTAAATATGAATCATGATGATGCTTTGATAATGTTTTAGTAAGTCAAAAAAAGATAATACATTTGGTGAGAAAACCCTAGGGTGATATAAATCCCATCGTATTGAGTTATTCGGAAACACAACCATACTCTTAGTTGGTATGTGTTTTGAGTGTTAGGTTTCAATGGAAACCAACCATGTACAATTTTGGGGGATATCGAGGCTCTTTATGGATGCCTAAGATTTTGTTACCAATAATGGGAGTATGGTCCATATGAAGGTTGTAGTCTCTCAGCGGTGTCCGGAATTATGTGAAAAGTGTTGGTGGGAGAAAGACATTATTTGTGTACTAGGGAGTCTGTGATCTGTTTCCAAACTTATGTGAAGAGTTGTGGCCCAAGAAAGATGTCCCACGTAACTATCCATATCCAGAGGTAGACATGGGTCGTTTGACCTGAGTGTTGATATTCACACACCATATGAGATCAATTGGATCTCGATCCACGTTCTTTTATGATTGTAGAATATGGAAGGTTGAGAAAGAAACATTATTAATAGAGTAGAACATGAGAGCACCATGACCAAGAAGACATACGGTGCATTTAGAACTGCACTGAAATAGTTATATCTCACCATATGTTTAATATTTGTGGTAATTAGGTGAATTACTGATGAAAAGGAAAGATGACATGAAGGATTTAAAGATCTTGTTATCTATTTTCTTTTTGTTTTTGCTGTCTAGCCTATTCTAGTATTTTATTCCATGATTTATGTTGTATATGTACTATGATTGTATCTTTTATCATACATGTATTGGATGTTGTTGACAAATGTCAGCGGAAGTATTGAAACTAAATTGAATGTGAAAAATCTGTGATATTTTCCATTAATTGAGCAATCGGTACATGGGTCAATATATAGGTTTTTGTACAAAACAGAATTGGGCCAGGATAAAAAGAATAAGTAAACGGGCCTGTGACTAAGTGGGCTTATGTTTTAACACCCCCCCTAAAACTGGAATGGATATTGAGCATTCCCAGTTTTGAAAACAATGATTGAAACGGGCCAAAGTGAAGAGATTTTGTAAATAAGTCAGCAATCTGATTGTTGGAGTTGATCGGCATCAGATGTATTGTCTTGGACTGGATTTTGTCGCGAACTAAGTGACAGTCCATTTCGATATGCTTCGTTCTTTCGTGAAAGATTGGGTTTGTTGCGATGTGGATTGCGCTTTGATTGTCGCAGTAGATGTTGACTGGTGCGGGATGATTTATGTTGAAGTCTTGGAGTAGATATAGCAGCCATTGAGCTTCACAAGAAGTGTTGGCTAGAGCGCGGTATTCCGCTTCTGAAGATGAGCGAGACACGACGGGCTGTTTCTTTGATTTCCAGCTAACAAGGTTGTCACCTAGGAAGAATGAGAATCCAGTTGTTGAGCGTCTTGTAACGGGGCAAGCTCCCCAGTCAGAGTCGGTGAAGCCAGTGAGGACGAGAGATGAATCAACACGAAAGAATAGACCCATAGATGGTGCATTTTTGAGGTATCTGATGATGCGATGGGCTGCCTGAAGATGCGTTTGTGTTGGGGTTGACATGTATTGGCTGAGCCTGCAAACAGAGTAGACAATATCAGGGCGTGAATGTGTTAGATATAGCAGCTTACCGATGATTGTTCTGTACTGTGTTGGATCTGTTAGGGGAGGTTCAGCAGTGTTATCCAGTTTGTGGGAAGGATCCATTGGTGTGCTGGCCGGTTTAGCTCCTAGCAGACCTGTTGTTTCTAATAAATCTAAACAGTACTTTCTTTGGCATAGTGTGATGCCTTTTGATGAGCGAGCAAGTTCGAAACCAAGGAAATAGCGGATGTGACCCAAGTCTTTTATGCTGAATTTGTTGTCCAAAACCTGCTTGATATTTGCAATTTGTTTAATGTCGGTACCTGCAAGAATCAAATCATCGACATATACTAAAACAGCAGTAAAATCAGTGTCAGATTTGTGAGTAAATAAAGAGTAATCGGATTTGGATTGTATAAAGCCAAGCTGAGTCAAAGTGGTGGTGAGCTTAAAGTTCCATTGACGGCTGGCTTGTTTCAGTCCATATATGGACTTTCTAAGTTTGCAGACCAGATTTTTTGAATTTGTTAGACCAGGGGGACATTTCATGTATACTTCTTCGTCGAGATCTCCGTGTAGGAAGGCAGTGTTGATGTCCAACTGATGGACATGCCATTTAAGTGAAGCTGCAATGGAAAGAAGTAATCTAATAGTGGTCATTTTGATAACTGGGCTGAATGTTTCTAAATAGTCAAGGCCTTGTGTTTGATTGAAGCCTTTGGCCACAAGGCGGGCTTTGTATCGGTGGATAGTGCCATCTGGATTAAATTTGTGTTTAAATATCCATTTGCAGCCTATGGCCTTTTTGTTGTGGGGTAGGGAAGTGAGTACCCATGTGTTTGTGTCTTTAAGGGATTCTAATTCTGCCGTTATGGCTTGTTTCCAGTTAGGATCTAGGATAGCAGCAGAATAAGAAGTTGGTTCCTTAACAGTAGTGATATTTAAATTAAACAGTTTGTGAGAACAAGATAAGTTATTGTAATCAAGGAAATATGAGATAGGGTAAAGAGTTTTACCTGTTGTTGAGAGGATGTTAGGGTTGGTGGTACCTGTTATGAGTGAGCAGTGGTAGTCCTTAAGGTAGGTGGGAGGGTTGGAGATGCGAGAGGATTTTCTGGTGTTGGTGTTTGGAATAGGTGTTTGGTGGGGAGTAGGGGCATTTGGTGTAGTGATTGGAGTTGGCAGTGTAGAGGGTGGAGACGCTGCAACATTAGGTGAGTGTTGTGGGGATTGTGTTGCAGGGGTGGGTATTTTTGGTGATTGAGGTGGAGTTGTAGAGTTATAAGGTTCATTTGTGTCATCAAAGTTAGTGTGGTGTATAGGTTGAGGTGTGATATATGTGGAGTCAGAGGCAGTGGCCAGAGGGAATATAGTCTCAAAGTGAACCACATCACGAGATATAAAGATATTTTTGTGCAATATGTCATATAAAATACAGCCTTTAACACCATTTTTAAAACCAATGAAGATGCATTTTCTTGACCTAGAGTCAAGTTTAGTTCTATTAATGGGTTTGCTGCAAGCAAAAACGAGAGAGCCAAAGGTTTTTATAGAAGCATAATCAGGGATAGTATTGTACATGCGATAAAAGGGACAGTCATGCTGCAAAAGTTTAGAAGGTAGGCGATTAATTATGAACACAGCATAGTTTAAGGCATATGACCAAAAAGATTTTGGTGTGTGAGATTGGAAAAGCAGAGCACGTGTCACCCCAAGAAGATGTTGGTGCTTGCGTTCAACAAGACCATTCTGTTGGGGTGTGTATGTGCAGGAGGTCTGATGATGAATACCCTGAGATTGGTAAAAAGTTTTTAAGGAAAACTCAGGGCCATTATCAGATCTTATAGTCCTTATTGTGTTTTTAAACTGTGTTTGGATGTGTTTAACAAAAGATTGGATGAGCATAGATGTTTCAGATTTATTTTTCATTAAGAAAATCCAGGTATATCTACTGTAGTCATCAATAACAGTCAGAAAATATTTGTGTCCTTGCATAGAAACAGTAGAAATGGGACCCCAAATGTCCATGTGGACGAGATCAAAACATTTGTGACTAATGCTGGAACTATCAGGGAAAGATAAGCGTTTTTGTTTGGCATAAAAACAAGCATCACAGGGCATAGTGCATTTGGATAATTGAGGCAATTTAAAAACTTTATTGATATGTTGTAAAGTGTCATACGAAGTGTGACCTAGGCGATTATGCCATATAGAATTTAACATATGACTATGGGGATGGGGAACATGAGTAAGGGGAATTTTATTCTGCAAACTATTGAGATTGAGGGAGTAAAGCCCGTGTTGCATCCTAGCTGCACCAATCGTCATCAGGGTAGGGATCCCCTGTATGAGACAGTGAGTAGGGGTGAATTGCAGTATACATTTCAAAGAGTTGCATAGTTTAGAAACAGAGATTATGTTGGTGAAAAAACTTGGTATGTAAAGCACATCATGAATATGCAAAGTTTCAGAGAAATACACGGAACCAGACTGATTAGTGGTTATTAGAGTCCCATTGGGGAGTCGAATGTTTATAGGGGGAATAATTTTTAGAGATTGAAACATGTGTTTTGAGTGACACACATGATCTGTGGCCCCCGTGTCAAGTAACCAATCAGAAGATCCTATATTTCTAAGAGTGAGGATAGTAGGTTGCGTACCTGAATTTGATGTTTGTAGGTGTTGCACGGTATTGTTGTTGGTCGAAACGGTTTGTTGAAGGAGAGCCAAAAGGGCAAGCTGTTGATCTGGAGTTAAGACAGATTGACTTGTGGAATGTTGTGTGTCACTTGCTGCATCCTGGGGCTGTTCTTCAGTTGTGGTTTGAGCAATGACAGGTTTCTTCAGATAGGGGGGAAGGCCATGCTTTTTGAAACAAACTTCAATAGTGTGCCCTGTTTTGTTGCAGTAGGAACAGACTTTGACACTCTTGGACTTGTTGCTAGAGGGATTTTTGGATTGGTTCTCAGGAGAGCGATTTTTTGGATAAGATTTGCCAAGTTGAGCAAGAAGCTTGTCTTCTTCGACAGGTTGAGCAATTTGGCGTTCTTGTTGAATGAGAAGCGAAAAGACCTTGTTGACAGGCGGCAAAGGAGTCATGAGCATAATCTGGGCACGAACCGGAGCATAGCATTCATTGAGCCCTTTCAGGAAGCGGATGACATAGTCGTTGTCACGATATGCTTTGATGGTGGTGGTTAACAAACAAGTACACGGAGTATCACAAGTGCAATGTGGAATAGGGCGAAAATTGTCGAATTCTTGCCAAAGTTTCTTGAGTTTAGTGAAGTATTGAGTGATATTCTGATCACCTTGCTTCTGAGCATAGATCTCTTCTTGGAGATCAGAGATGCGAAATATATCGCCTTGGTGGTAGCGTTCATGGAGTTCATCCCAGATATCTTTGGCTGTGTCCATCCATAAGACGCTTTCTGAGATTTCTTTCTCAATAGAGTTGGTGAGCCATGCCATTACCATATTGTTGCAACGATCCCAAGCTAGGTATTTCGAATCAAGTGAATTTGGGCGAATTAGGGTTCCATCGATGAACCCTAATTTATTCTTGGAACGAAGGGCGAGTTTGATTGCACGAGACCAAGAATGGAAGTTTGAATTGTTGAGTGATGGTGAAACGATGGAAAGGCCGGGATTATCACTAGGGTGCATATAGAATGGATCAAGCATATCGGTTTGATATGTGCGATTGGTTGTTTCAGATTTCTTGGTTGGATCGGGACGAGGAGTGGTTTTGGGTGTATTGGGTTCATCGTCGGAAGCCATGGAAGATGAACAAGAACGACGATGAAGCAAGAAATGAAAGAAGAAGGAGCAAGATTTGGCAAGGAGGACGAAGGAGAAGAAATCGGGAAAGTGATAAAGAGGAGAAAACGAGGAAGAACAGAGAGATTGAAAAGAAAATCTGCAGATAGAAAATGGATAAGGAAAAGTGGGTAGCCACGTAGAGATTAGGTAGAACCCAAAGAACGATGAGATAAGATCTCAGGTGAGAGAAAAATCAGAGTAATCTTTACTCTACTGATACCATGTTGACAAATGTCAGCGGAAGTATTGAAACTAAATTGAATGTGAAAAATCTGTGATATTTTCCATTAATTGAGCAATCGGTACATGGGTCAATATATAGGTTTTTGTACAAAACAGAATTGGGCCAGGATAAAAAGAATAAGTAAACGGGCCTGTGACTAAGTGGGCTTATGTTTTAACAGATGTCATCTAGACACTTTTGGTTGTACTCAGTACCAGATATAAAATGTCGAATAATACCATTCTATACGCATATTATTCAGGGTATTACACTTTGAATAATAAATATAAAGTGATAATTCTTATATTCACTTGTCACAATTACGTTTTGAAAGTATCACCAATTCTCTCTGTAGTAAATATAACTTTCCATGTAATCTATTATTATATGAACTATCCCATATTTGCTTGTCATAAAAATTTATATTAAGAGGAATGAGGGGATCAAAATACATGGACTACCAATGCGGTAAATAAAAAAGACATATACCATAAGAGTTGATAGCTTTGAAAAGGAATATATCTCTGGGAATAAATGTACTCGAGGAGTGTTACATATGATTTATTTTAAGAAAGTGAGCTAACGATAGAAGCCATTTGGATTAGAAGATGATTATAACTTTCGAGAGGAAATTTTGGGAAACGGGTTGTCTAAAACTCACTAGATTTTTGAATGAGAAGGGGCAACTTGAGAACTCTACAACTAAATTGAATTTAAATTGTTTAGAATAGATGAATCCATCTTAACTAATTAGATTTAAGAATTTACAGTTTCTTTTACTCTTAGTGTAAAAAAAAATTAGTCCATATAGTTAACCAAACATAAGATGTAAGTTTATTTTATATACAACTATATTTATTAAAAAGAGTAAAGGAGTTAGTTTTAATATATTTTACTATATTTAATTAATTGTGATATATTTTTCCAAAAGTATAAGGAAATGCCCCATCTGGTGATTGAAATTGAAAATTTCAAAATATTTTTTTATATATCGTTTATCAATCTATATATATTATGATTTTTCCAAAATTATTTTATTACCAGCAAAAAAATTTGTTGTTGATACAACTCTTTCTTAAATATAGTAAAATAATTAAAAAAAACAAATCAAATTTCAAACACTAAAACTAGTTGTTGTTGTTGGAATAAGAAGGTTTTCCCAACAATAGTGTGATTGTTGAGAAATTAAGTAATTTATCACTCATACTTAATAACTTCTTGCCAAATACATAACAAATAGTTCTATTTTAAAGTAATAGTTTTATTTTCAAAACAATAATTAAGTTGTTGAGTAAAAATTACTTGTTATAGACATTCAAATTAATGTTTGCAATTAGCATGCCGTTCAAACAAAAAAACTGTTGCTCATATATATAATTTATATTTTCTCATTATGTTTTCCTAATACATTTTGTGTGTTTGTGTGTATCAACATTGTAGTCTTTAATATTTTAGTGATGGCAAATTTGCTAAACATGTTCTTTTCAATAATGCTTATCGAAGTATCTCTTTTAGCATTGTTGATGGGAAATTCTAAAGCAACTCATCGCTTTATTGATATTAAGGATCATATTGATCACCAAGTTTCCTTACAAACGAGGAGTGTTCATCGCATTGCAAGATTGAGTCCAGAAGGACCTAATCCACACCACGACAATTCCTTACAGCCAAAAAGTGATCATCACATTGCAAAATTGAGTCCAGGAGGTCCCGATCCACATCACCATCTTTCCTTACAAACGAGGAATGTTCATCACATTGCAAGATTGAGTCCAGAAGGTCCAGATCCACACCACCATGTTTCCTTACCAACGGGGAATGTTCATCACATTGAAAGATTGAGTCCAGGAGGTCCAGATTCACACCACCATGATTTCTTCCAAACTAGAAATGTTCATGAAATTGCAAGATTGAGTCCAGGAGGTCCTAATCCACACCATGACAATTCCTTAAATCCAACGAGTGTCGATCACATTGCAAAATTGAGTCCAGGAGCTCCCGATCCACATCACCATCTTTCCTTACAAACGAGGAATGTTCATCACATTGCAAGATTGAGTCCAGAAGGTCCAGATCCACACCACCATGTTTCCTTACAAACGGGGAATGTTCGTCGCATTGAAAGATTGAGTCCAGGAGGTCCAGATTCACACCACCATGATTTCTTGAAAACTAGAAATGTTCATGGAATTGCAAGATTGAGTCCAGGAGGTCCTAATCCATACCACGACAATTCCTTACATCCAACGAGTGTCCATCTCACTGCAAAATTAAGTCTAAGAGGTCATAATCCAAACTACCCGAATTCCTTTCAACCTTAGAATAATCATTGCATTGCATGATTGAGACTAGAGAGTCCCAATTTACACCACCACCATATTTAACATTAAGTTATCGTTCACTCGACAACTTATCTTCTAATGTATTTTGTGATTTCTGAATTAAGTAGAGTGAGAGAGAGAATAAACTATATTCAAATAAAAGAGAGATAAATAGATTGGAGATGGTAATTGTTACTTTTAATTATATATATATAACTTTATAGTGCGTATATTTACCTGTCACAATTATGTTTTGAATAAATCACTAAGGCTTGTCCCATAGTGAATAAAATTTACCAAGTAATTATTATTTTGTGAACTAATATGTACATATTATTTTAATTAAAGTTACTTTGAAGAGAATATTAGGGGAACGAAAAATATAGACTACACTAGTGGAAAATAAATAAAACGTAGACCACACAAGTTGAATGCTCTAAATTTCTTTGAAAATTAATTCATAAAAAGACTGTAACACGATGTTTATTATATGAAAGGTACATACTAAATTAAACTAGTCACTTGATAGGCCTTTAATAAATATTGTAAATATTATATATTATTTTTTTTTTCAAATTTATCATCTTGCCACACTTTATTCTATTTTCCATTCAATAAGATTTTTTAATTCAAATATTATTTAAAAATATTCAGCTAGTTATATACCTTGAAATGAAATTTATGAATTTATTCCACGTCATTTAATTTTTTTTACTTAAATACTATGATTTTAAATATTCAATATGTAACAATCCAAACAAGATAAGTCTATAATTATCCCCTTCAGACGGTTAATACGGGTATTGAAACATAGTACAATAGTATACACATTACACGAGTACAAATTTTCGCATACTTAAACATATAATAAGTCGCATATTTAGGCAATATCACCTCATTCGAGAGATAATAGATATATGAGATGTGAAGATATTCAGAGTATGATGTCCATACTAGATCTATGGGTATTAGGTGTATGCCTGATGGGATCTAGTGCTAGTGGGAGATTGACGGTGTAAGCCCTAGATGCCAATAGTTTTTGTACTTGTATCAAATCATATATTAATAATAAAAGACATTTCTTTATTATGTTTTTTTTCCAAAATAATAAAGTCCCTAGAATAGCTATTCTGTTTAATGAAATGTTAAGTGCGACATAATCATGAGATCCCATGAAACATAAGGACAGTATTCTCAAATTATCTCTGGTCGTGCTTTACTGTGAAGTGGGAAAACATTAAATCATTGAGACTATTGTATGGATAGACTGACGATCAAATCTCATGGATTATGGATAAAGAGTAATCAAGTCTTCACATAGGTATGAATATTAGGAGTAATATTTATACTGGATTGACCCGCTAAGAGAATTCTACATAGAAATTTATGCAAAGTGTCATAAGTTATTCTCATGGAGACAGTGGTGTATACAACCCTTCGACCTGAATCCACTACGAACCATATATAGATGTAGGAGTCGAGTATTTTTTTTATTGATCAAATATTAACCGTAATTGGATGGCCGTTAAGATAGTTCACGGGCACTCCACAAATCATGCTAAGGGACATGAGTGACCTAGATAGAACTTTCTCATCCCGCGTAGTAGAATAAATGTCTAAGGGCCCAATATTGAATTGGACAAGGGTGACATGGTCTATGCCCTGTGTTCCATATAGACATGAGTGCAAAAGGGTAATTTTTTACACAAACATTATCACGAAAGGTTTTGTTAGATCACATGATATTTTCGTGACTTGGGTAGCAATGATGTGTAGCTAGATACCACTCACTATTTAAGATAAATTCATGATAGGTTGGGGTATACTAAGTTGAATTTATTTCTTTTCTTGATTACAAATCATGAATTGATTGTTGATTTTTATGAATGCGTGCAAAATTATGATGCATCTGCTGTGTGATATGTTGTCAGTGTTCACTTTATGTTAGTACATGCAGGGCCGGTCCTGAGAATTTGGAGGCCCAGGACAAAAAATAAAAATGGATCCCTAATAAAAAAATATAATTTTTTTAGAAAAAGACCCCATCTATTTAACTTGTAAATAATATCGACAACATCAAAATTAGTTATTTATCTGTATAACTAACATAAAAAAAATAATCATATTTTAATTTAGTTGTAATTAACATTAAAAATTTTAAAAATAAATAAATAGAGAGAGAATTTATACAAATATATATATATATATATATATATATATATATATATATATATATATATATATATATATATATATATATATATATATATATATATATATATATATATATATATATATATATATATATATATATTCGTATAAATTACAAATTAAAAGCATGACAGTTTTTTAAAACAAATTAAAAAAATTACAAATGCATAGGGCAGTTTTTTAAATCAAATTAAAAATAAATAATTGTATTATGTATGCATAAAATATTGCAGCTTTTTAAAACAAAAAAGTATGTACCTTTTCACGTTCTAATTTGGCAGAAAAAAAGACAAAAAAAACAAAAAAAAAAAAACAAAGAAGTGGCTGAACAAGGAGTTGAACTCCCCTCATCTCCATTAGAAGCTTTTGATTTCAACCGCTGCGCCATAATCATAACACGCTTAAAACTTCCAATACAAGTTATTTATATAAAAGTTTACTTTTAATTTTTAAAGCCCATTACCAATAATTTGAGGCCCCATTTTTTTTTTGAGGCCCTGGGCTGTGGGCCTGCTTGCCCTGGCCCAAGGCCGGCCCTGAGTACATGACTTAAATGGATTCAGATTTGAGAAAACATGAAAAACTAGGAAATTTTTGAGTTTTAACCGACCTATATCTGGTTACTCTCTGCCAGTAAGCGGTTACCACCCTTGGTGGATTTAATTTGAAATTCATATAGGCTAACTGATTAAGATAGTTAAATCATGAATCATGATGATGCTTTGATAATGTTTTAGTAAGTCAAAAAAAGATAATACATTTGGTGAGAAAACCCTAGGGTGATATAAATCCCATCGTATTGAGTTATTCGGAAACACAACCATACTCCTAGTTGGTATGTGTTTTGAGTGTTAGGTTTTGTTATACCCCAAAATTTGCCCGCATCTTTTTTCAAGAAAACTCCAATCTAAAAATTAAGAGTCTCATATAATCATGGATTTTTATTTCAATAAATATCCTGACATGTGAAATACTTAGTTTTTAGAATTTTTCTTATACGGTATTTTGGCTTGCAGTTGAATTTATTCTTACGCAAACGCCAAATACTGTTTATTACTTCACACATGCTATTTATCTATTTACAGATAAATAGTACTGACACAATTGGTACAGAGTTAAATCTTTTGCAGGCGCAGAATCAGGAAACTCAGACTGTACTGTCAGTTGACAGTCAAACTGCTGGCAGTACAATTCTCAGTGTTTTGTACCATCAATCAGATCAATCTTTTACAATTCAAAATTCCAAGATTTTTGTCCTAGAAGTCTTCTGATTATCACATGATTAGCAGAGACTCAACACTGCACAAAAATCAGGTACGCTTAACTGTCTCCTACACAAACAGTCCCTGACTAGGGTTTTCTTGTTTTTACAGGAGAAACAAGTTTTTGAGACCTCAAATGGATTTCATGGACATCCATATATCTCAAAGTACCATCACACAAATTTTCAGACTTCAATTCACTCAGACGCACCGTCAGCAGCTCAAACAGTCAACAGACGACCCGTTTGACCAAAAAAGTCAACAGACAGTCAAAAATGAAATTTTTTGTCAACATCCATATTTTGTCAAAAGATTCATCATTTGATCATTGGATGATCATAATTCATCAAGGAAAGATCAAAAATCAACAAAA
This sequence comes from Vicia villosa, assembly GCF_029867415.1. Classification (NCBI taxonomy): domain Eukaryota; kingdom Viridiplantae; phylum Streptophyta; class Magnoliopsida; order Fabales; family Fabaceae; genus Vicia; species Vicia villosa. The sequence goes on along the minus strand of NW_026705287.1, from coordinate 775,950 downwards.
CCCTAAGATTCAAAATTAGGGTTTTCTCCTAAAAAGTCAACTGAACTTTGACTGGCCATAACTCTCTCATCCTTCATCCAAAAAATTCAAACCAAAGCTCATTTTGAAGGAAATTCAATTATCTTTCAAATTCAATTGATCCCATGGTCATTACATTCACCATTTGAAAAATATGAACAAAGACATTACAGGTCATTTTCAAAGTCAACAAAAAGACACTTTTTTCAAAAGGACACACAAGGAGCATCAAAAATCATTTTGACATGAGACCAAAGGCATTGGTTAGAGGACTCTTTGAGGTTTCCAAAAAGTGCAAGATCTCCTTCATATGACAAAAATTGAGGGATTTACACCTTGTTGAAGTTGGCTAAATTTTGGGAAAATGCATAAAACCAACATTGCTCAAAAATGTATTTTTTTCCAAATGGGGCCAAGTTTTCATGGTTCAAACATGTTTGCCATGATATTATGGGCCTCCCACGACCAAGACAAAGCCCACACCATTTTTATCCATTTTTGGCTTAATTTTATCTTATTTTAAGATTAAATGAAAAAAGAAAATGGAAGGATTATGGATAGCTTAGTTTCTAAGCATGAGTCATCCAAGAATCTTCAATTTTCTGCAGAAGATTGAGGTACAAGGCAAGAGCATTGAAGAGAAGCAAGACTTGGTCAACAATTCAAAGGTTTTAATATAAAAAAAAATCAAGAATTCAACAAAGGCAACTAAAGGCTTCTTGGCTTCAATTCTAAGCACAACATAGCCTATATAAAGGCTATAACACTTCACAAATGAAAGAGCACGAAATTAGAGCCAAACTTCTGCTTGTAACACACTTGTAATCACTTAATTTTTTCAAAGAAACTTGAAATTCGAATTTTAAGTTTAAGTCATTTTCAATACAAACTAAGCATTCAAACATCTTCCTCAAGCATCACTGAACATATTCCAATCATTTCCAAGTCTTGAAACTCACTGAACCAAGTACTACAGGTCACGATTGGTTTGAACTAGAATCAACTTGTATCTCTTAATCCACGCATGCTTAGCAAGATGTAGACATATATTTGAACTTAGTTTGATGTGTAGATCATTTCTGGAAGTTTAATTGAGCTTTGGATGCTTGTACACGAATCTACCTTTTTAGGGTTTTCTAGTTCAAATTTAGGGTTTTTAGTTAGAGCCAAAATTAGAACAAATTAAGGGCATCGTTGAATTCAGTGGAACAAGACGAATTGAATGGACCTATCGCGCCTAATTTCTATGCACGTTTACCCCTGTTCGCTATTTTTGCAGATTTAGGGTTCATCAATTACAGCGCTTTTGCATAAAAGCGCTGTTAAAAGTGGTGTCTGGAGGTTGAAGACGAAGACGTGTCCTCACCCCATTGGTTCACACGCGCGCGTTTTTTTAAATTTAATTTTTCTAATCCAGTGTGCTGCAGGTATATCACGTGTCACACGCCTTCAGGCCTTCCACCATCTGATTTCATTAATCTCCTCATCCAACGCTCTAGCCTTGCCAGTCCATGCTATAGACTCTATAACCCACCACATCTGATCACTGCTTATTTATTTTTCTATTTTATTTTAATTTTCTTGCAAAATTAATTAAAAATAGTTTCAAAAATCCAAAAAATACACAAAAAAATATTTTTAAGTTTCTAAAATAATATTTTATTTTCTAACATAAAAATATTTTATTTTTCTTCATAATTTCAATATTTTGCATAATTAATTAGTTTATATTTATATATTTGCTTTTTAATTATTTTAACCAATCAAAAAATCATAAAAAATTTGTTCTTCATATTAAATATTGTTTATATATTATAAGCTAATTTTGTACATATTTTGAATAATTTTCTCTTTAAGTTTTAATTATTTGTGTAATTATTTGCATAATTATGTGTTAATTAACTTAATAAATTTCAAATCAATTTCAAAAATTCAAAAAAATTAGTTTTGTTTTTAAAATTAATTAGCAAACATTTTGAACATATTTTGAACTTAATTTTTAGGTTTAAATTTTATTTTCACCTTTTCCTCATTTTAATTAAATTAATCATGCATTAATCATAATTAAAATAAATCATAAAAAATCCAAAAACATTTCTTTATTTTCTTGCTATTTAAATTCCTAGATAAATGTATAGGTTGTCAAATCTATGTAAATAGGCGTAGTTTACATTTCCTGCAAATCAATGTAATAGCGTAGATTTACTTTCCGCATTTTACATTTCCGCATTTTAAATTCCAGCACATATAAACTGCGTGTATGTCAAAGATAAAATTGAACCGTTAGATCACTAACTCCAAAAGATAAAATATCTGAATTCAAACACAATCACACTTGCACCTCCTAAGGTAATCCCTTCTCATTCTTTTCAAAATCAAAGTCAAAATTCTACTGTTTCGAGTACAAAATCGAACCTTTTGTTTGTATCCGGTGAAAGGATAGATTTTTAAAGGAAATAGGATAAAGACCTTACAACTCAGGGTAGACCTCCTAATTTGCTTGCTCAAATCAAAACAAACAAAATTCTCATACACTGTTGTTTTTCAAAATAAAACTTTCCAAAAAGACAATACTTTGTATATATCACAACAAGGATCATTACGAAGTTAACGTTCTTTTTTTTTCAAAAAAAAAAACATCTTTTGAAAGATAAAAAACACTTTGTATACATCCGCACAAGGATCATTACAAATTCAATTTACAAAGGTATTTGAAACCATATATGAGCATTTTAAAGCAATTGAAAAGTGATCGAAAACAAGTGAGCTAAGCAAACTAAAGAGCCCATGGATAACCATGGATACAAAGGGTGCTAACACCTTCCCTTTGTATAACCTACCCCCTTACCCAGAATTTCTTAAAGGTCTTTTTTCTGTTTCTTTTATAAACCTTTCCTTAATTGGATAAAATAAAAGGTCGGTGGCGACTCTCTGAATTTTCAAAATGCGAAAGCAGAAATAATAAAAAGAGTCAGTTCACGTATCTCTCCGCGAGAGGTATGGCCGAAAACGGAGGTCCACAGGTTTCAATGGAAACCAACCATGTACAATTTTGGGGGATATCGAGGCTCTTTATGGATGCCTAAGATTTTGTTACCAATAATGGGAGTATGGTCCATATGAAGGTTGTAGTCTCTGAGCGGTGTCCGGAATTATGTGAAAAGTGTTGGTGGGAGAAAGACATTATTTGTGTACTAGGGAGTCTGTGATCTGTTTCCAAACTTATGTGAAGAGTTGTGGCCCAAGAAAGATGTCCCACGTAACTATCCATATTTAGAGGTAGACATGGGTCGTTTGACCCGAGTGTTGATATTCACACACCATATGAGATCAATTGGATCTCGATCCACATTCTTTTATGATTGTAGAATATGGAAGGTTGAGAAAGAAACATTATTAATAGAGTAGAACATGAGAGCACCATGACCAAGAAGACATACGGTGCATTTAGAACTGCACTGAAATAGTTATATCTCACCATATGTTTAATATTTGTGGTAATTAGGTGAATTACTGATGAAAAGGAAAGATGACATGAAGGATTTAATGATCTTGTTATCTATTTTCTTTTTGTTTTTGCTATCTAGCCTATTCTAGTATTTTATTCCATGACTTATGTTGTATATGTACTATGATTGTATCTTTTATCATACATGTATTGGATGTCATCTAGACACTTTTGGTTGTACTCAGTACCAGATATAAAATGTCGAATAATACCATTCTATACGCATATTATTCGGGGTATTACACTTTGAATAATAAATATAAAGTGATAATTCTTATATTCACTTGTCACAATTACGTTTTGAAAGTATCACCAATTCTCTGTGTAGTAAATATAACTTTCCATGTAATCTATTATTATATGAACTATCCCATATTTGCTTGTCATAAAAATTTATATTAAGAGGAATGAGGGGATCAAAATACATGGACTACCAATGCGGTAAATAAAAAAGACATATACCATAAGAGTTGATAGCTTTGAAAAGGAATATATCTCTGGGAATAAATGTACTCGAGGAGTGTTACATATGATTTATTTTAAGAAAGTGAGCTAACGATAGAAGCCATTTGGATTAGAAGATGATTATAACTTTCGAGAGGAAATATTGGAAACGGGTTGTCTAAAACTCACTAGATTTTTGAATGAGAAGGGGCAACTTGAGAACTCTACAACTAAATTGAATTTAAATTGTTTAGAATAGATGAATCCATCTTAACTAATTAGATTTAAGAATTTACAGTTTCTTTTACTCTTAGTGTAAAAAAAAATTAGTCCATATAGTTAACCAAACATAAGATGTAAGTTTATTTTATATACAACTATATTTATTAAAAAGAGTAAAGGAGTTAGTTTTAATATATTTTACTATATTTAATTAATTGTAATATATTTTTCCAAAAGTATAAGGAAATGCCCCATCTGGTGATTGAAATTGAAAATTTCAAAATATTTTTTTATATATCGTTTATCAATCTATATATATTATGATTTTTCCAAAATTATTTTATTACCAGCAAAAAAATTTGTTGTTGATACAACTCTTTCTTAAATATAGTAAAATAATTAAAAAAAAATCAAATTTCAACCACTAAAACTAGTTGTTGTTGTTGGAATAAGAAGGTTTTCCCAACAATAGTGTGATTGTTGAGAAATTAAGTAATTTATCACTCATACTTAATAACTTTTTGCCAAATACATAACAAATAGTTCTATTTTAAAGTAATAGTTTTATTTTCAAAACAATAATTAAGTTGTTGAGTAAAAATTACTCGTTATAGACATTCAAATTAATGTTTGCAATTAGCATGTCGTTCAAACAAAAAAACTGTTGCTCATATATATAATTTATATTTTCTCATTATGTTTTCCTAATACATTTTGTGTGTTTGTGTGTATCAACATTGTAGTCTTTAATATTTTAGCGATGGCAAATTTGCTAAACATGTTCTTTTCATTAATGCTTATCGAAGTATCTCTTTTAGCATTGTTGATGGGAAATTCTAAAGCAACTCATCGCTTTATTGATATTAAGGATCATATTGATCACCAAGTTTCCTTACAAACGAGGAGTGTTCATCGCATTGCAAGATTGAGTCCAGAAGGACCTAATCCACACCACGACAGTTGCTTACAGCCAAAAAGTGATCATCACATTGCAAAATTGAGTCCAGGAGGTCCCGATCCACATCACCATCTTTCCTTACAAACGAGGAATGTTCATCACATTGCAAGATTGAGTCCAGAAGGTCCAGATCCACACCACCATGTTTCCTTACAAACGGGGAATGTTCACCGCATTGAAAGATTGAGTCCAGGAGGTCCAGATTCACACCACCATGATTTTTTGAAAACTAGAAATGTTCATGGAATTGCAAGATTGAGTCCAGGAGGTCCTAATCCACACCACGACAATTCCTTACATCCAACGAGTGTCCATCTCACTGCAAAATTAAGTCTAAGAGTTCATAATCCAAACTACCCGAATTCCTTTCAACCTTAGAATAATCATTGCATTGCATGATTGAGACTAGAGAGTCCCAATTTACACCACCACCATATTTAACATTAAGTTATCGTTCACTCGACAACTTATCTTCTAATGTATTTTGTGATTTCTGAATTAAGTAGAGTGAGAGAGAGAATAAACTCTATTCAAATAAAAGAGAGATAAATAGATTGGAGATGGTAATTGTTACTTTTAATTATATATATAACTTTATAGTGCGTATATTTACCTGTCACAATTATGTTTTGAATAAATCACTAAGGCTTGTCCCATAGTGAATAAAATTTACCAAGTAATTATTATTTTGTGAACTAATATGTACATATTATTTTAATTAAAGTTACTTTGAAGAGAATATTAGGGGAACGAAAAATATAGACTACACTAGTGGAATATAAATAAAACATAGACCACACAAGTTGAATGTTCTAAATTTCTTTGAAAATTAATTCATAAAAGGACTGTAACACGATGTTTATTATATGAAAGGTACATACTAAATTAAACTCGTCACTTGATAGGCCTTTATTAAATATTGTAAATTTTATATATTATTTCTTTTATAAATTTATCATCTTGCCACACTTTATTCTATTTTCCATTCAATAAGATTTTTTAATCCAAATATTATTTAAAAATATTCAGCTAGTTATATACCTTGAAATGAAATTTATGAATTTATTCCACGTCATTTAATTTTTTTTGACTTAAATACTATGATTTTAAATATTCAATATGTAACAATCCAAACAAGATAAGTCTATAATTATCCCCTTCAGACGGTTAATACGGGTATTGAAACATAGTACAATAGTATACACATTACACGAGTACAAATTTTCGTATACTTAAACATATAATAAGTCGCATATTTAGGCAATATCACCTCATTCGAGAGATAATAGATATATGAGATGTGAAGATATTCAGAGTATGATGTCCATACTAGATCTATGGGTATTAGGTGTATGCCTGATGGGATCTAGTGCTAGTGGGAGATTGACGGTGTAAGCCCTAGATGCCAATAGTTTTTGTACTTGTATCAAATCATATATTAATAATAAAAGACATTTATTTATTATGTTTGTTTTTCCAAAATAATAAAGTCCCTAGAATAGCTATTCTGTTTAATGAAATGTTAAGTGCGACATAATCATGAGATCCCATGAAACATAAGGACAGTATTCTCAAATTATCTCTAGTCGTGCTTTACTGTGAAGTGGGAAAACATTAAATCATTGAGACTATTGTATGGATAGACTGACGATCAAATCTCATAGATTATGGATAAAGAGTAATCAAGTCTTCACATAGGTATGAATATTAGGAGTAATATTTATACTGGATTGACCCGCTAAGAGAATTCTACATAGAAATTTATGCAAAGTGTCATAAGTTATTCTCATGGAGACAGTGGTGTATACAACCCTTCGACCTGAATCCACTACGAACCATATATAGATGTAGGAGTCGAGTATTTTTTTTATTGATCAAATATTAACCGTAATTGGATGTCCGTTAAGATAGTTCACGGGCACTCCACAAATCATGCTAAGGGACATGAGTGACCTAGATAGAACTTTCTCATCCCGCGTAATAGAATAAGTGTCTAAGGGCCCAATATTGAATTGGACAAGGGTGACATGGTCTATGCCCTGTCTTCAATATAGACATGAGTGCAAAAGGGTAATTTTTTACACAAACATCACGAAAGGTTTTGTTAGATCACATGATATTTTCGTGACTTGGGTAGAAATGATGTGTAGCTAGATACCACTCACTATTTAAGATAAATTCACGATAGGTTGGGGTATACTAAGTTGAAGTTATTTCTTTTCTTGATTACAAATCATGAATTGATTGTTGATTTTTATGAATGCGTGCGAAATTATGATGCATCTGCTGTGTGATATGTTGTCAGTGTTCACTTTATGTTAGTACATGACTTAAATGGATTCAGATTTGAGAAAACATGTAAAACTAGGAAATTTTTGAGTTTTAACCGACCTATATCTGGTTACTCTCTGCCAGTAAGCGGTTACCACCCTTGGTGGATTTAATTTGAAATTCATATAGGTTAACTGATTAAGATAGTTAAATCATGAATCATGATGATGCTTTGATAATGTTTTAGTAAGTGAAAAAAAGATAATACATTTGGTGAGAAAACCCTAGGGGTGATATAAATCCCATCGTATTGAGTTATTCGGAAACACAACCATACTCCTAGTTGGGAGTGTTAGGTTTCAATGGAAACCAACCATGTACAATTTTGGGGGATATCGAGGCTCTTTATGGATGCCTAAGATTTTGTTACCAATAATGGGAGTATGGTCCATATGAAGGTTGTAGTCTCTGAGCGGTGTCCGGAATTATGTGAAAAGTGTTGGTGGGAGAAAGACATTATTTTTGTACTAGGGAGTTTGTGATCTGTGTCCAAACTTATGTGAAGAGTTGTGGCCCAAGAAAGATGTCCCACGTAACTATCCATATCCAGAGGTAGACATGGGTCGTTTGACCCGAGTGTTGATATTCACACACCATATGAGATCAATTGGATATCGATCCACGTTCTTTTATGATTGTAGAATATGGAAGGTTGAGAAAGAAACATTATTAATAGAGTAGAACATGAGAGCACCATGACCAAGAAGACATACGGTGTAGTTAGAACTGCACTGAAATAGTTATATCTCACCCTATGTTTAATATTTATTGTAATTAGGTGAATTACTGATGAAAAGGAAAGATGACATGAAGGATTTAAAGATCTTGTTATCTATTTTCTTTTTTTTTTGCTGTCTAGCCTATTCTAGTATTTTATTCCATTATTTATGTTGTATATGTACTATGATTGTATCTTTTATCATACATGTATTGGATGTCATCTAGACACTTTTGGTTGTACTCAGTACCAGATATAAAATGTCGAATAATACCATTCTATGCGCATATTATTCGGGGTATTACACTTTGAATAATAAATATAAAGTTATAATTCTTATATTCACTTGTCACAACTACGTTTTGAAAGTATCACCAATTCTCTCTGTAGTAAATATAACTTTCCATGTAATCTATTGTTATATGAACTATCCCATATTTGTTTGTCATAAAAATTTATATTAAGAGGAATGAGGGGATCAAAATACATGGACTACCAATGCGGTAAATAAAAAAGACATATACCATAAGAGTTGATAGCTTTGAAAAGGAATATATCTCTGGAAATAAATGTACTCGAGGAGTGTTACATATGATTTATTTTAAGAAAGTGAGCTAACGATAGAAGCCATTTGGATTAGAAGATGATTATAACTTTCGAGAGGAAATTTTGGGAAACGGGTTGTCTAAAACTCACTAGATTTTTGAATGAGAAGGGGCAACTTAAGAACTCTACAACTAAATTGAATTTAAATTGTTTAGAATAGAAGAATCCATCTTAACTAATTAGATTTAAGAATTTACAGTTTCTTTTACTCTTAGTGTAAAAAAAAAATAGTCCATATAGTTCACCAAACATAAGATGTAAGTTTATTTTATATACAACTATATTTATTAAAAAGAATAAAGGAGTTAGTTTTAATATATTTTACTATATTTAATTAATTGAAATATATTTTTCCAAAAGTATAAGGAAATGCCCCATCTGGTGATTGAAATTGAAAATTTCAAAATATTTTTTTATATATCGTTTATCAATCTATATATATTATGATTTTTCCAAAATTATTTTATTACCGACAAAAAAATTTGTTGTTGATACAACTCTTTCATAAATATAGTAAAACAATTAAAAAAAACAAATCAAATTTCGACCACTAAAACTAGTTGTTGTTGTTGGAATAAGAAGGTTTTCCCCACAATAGTGTGATTGTTGAATAAAATTACTTGTTATAGACATTCAAATTAATGTTTGCAATTAGCATGCCGTTCAAACAAAAAAACTGTTGCTCATATATATAATTTATATTTTCTCATTATGTTTTCCTAATACATTTTGTGTGTTTGTGTGTATCAACATTGTAGTTTTTAATATTTTAGCGATGGCAAATTTGCTAAACATGTTCTTTTCAATAATGCTTATCGAAGTATCTCTTTTAGCATTGTTGATGGGAAATTCCAAAGCAACTCGTCGCTTTATTGGTATTAAGGATCATATTGATCACCAAGTTTCATTACAAACGAGGAGTGTTCATCGCATTGCAAGATTGAGTCCAGAAGGACCTAATCCACACCACGACAATTCCTTACAGCCAAAAAGTGATCATCACATTGCAAAATTGAGTCCAGGAGGTCCCGATCCACATCACCATCTTTCCTTACAAACGAGGAATGTTCATCACATTGCAAGATTGAGTCCAGAAGGTCCAGATCCACACCACCATGTTTCCTTTCCAACGGGGAATGTTCATCACATTGAAAGATTGAGTCCAGGAGGTCCAGATTCACACCACCATGATTTCTTGCAAACTAGAAATGTTCATGAAATTGCAAGATTGAGTCCAGGAGGTCCTAATCCACACCATGACAATTCCTTAAATCCAACGAGTGTCGATCACATTGCAAAATTAAATCCAGGAGGTCCCGATCCACATCACCATCTTTCCTTACAAACGAGGAATGTTCATCACATTGCAAGATTGAGTCCAGAAGGTCCAGATCCACACCACCATGTTTCCTTACAAACGGGGAATGTTCATCGCATTGAAAGATTGAGTCCAGGAGGTCCAGATTCACACCACCATGATTTCTTGAAAACTAGAAATGTTCATGGAATTGCAAGATTGAGTCCATGAGGTCCTAATCCACACCACGATAATTCCTTACATCCAACGAGTGTCCATCTGACTGCAAAATTAAGTCTAAGAGGTCACAATCCAAACTACCCGACTTAGAAAAATCATTGCATTGTGTGAGATATTGGATCGAACTCTAGTATTGTCGAAGGGTAGCTTCTTGGTTCGACAGTTCGACAGAGTTAAGCATGAAGTCGAAGGATTGTTCACATGCTGGTGTCGAAGTGTGCGTGCTGTAGTCGAAGATGGGTCTAGCATGCAGATGTCGAAGATGCTAGAGTTGTTAGCATGTTAAATTAGGTTTTAGTGTTTAAACCCTAATTTGTTAAGTTAGCTTGTGTATTAAGTTGGCTTGTGTAATGGGCCTTGCTGAAAAAGCCCATTAGTTAGTATGTTAGGTTTTATTATAAATAGCATACTAGTCTCTCATCATTGCTAAGCTGCAAATCCTAATTTAGGGTGAGAGAGGTTATTTGTTATTCTTGTAAACTTGTAATCTTGTTTTAAGAGAAAGTAAAAGAATAACGGTTATAACCAATTATTGTGTTCTTCTTCTCCCCTATAATTCCCTATTATACTTTGTTATTGGTATCGTTTTTCACAACACATTGCATGATTGAGACTAGAGAGTCCCAATTTACACCACCACCATATTTAACATTAAGTTATCGTTCACTCGACAACTTATCTTCTAATGTATTTTGTGATTTCTGAATTAAGGAGAGTGAGAGAGAATAAACTATATTCAAATAAAAGAGAGATAAATAGATTGGAGATGGTAATTGTTACTTTTAATTATATATAAAACTTTATAGTGCGTATATTTACCTGTCACAATTATGTTTTGAATAAAGCACTAAGGCTTGTCCCATAGTGAATAAAATTTACCAAGTAATTATTATTTTGTGAACTAATATGTACATATTATTTTACTTAATTTTACTTCGAAGAGAATATTAGGGGAACGAAAAATATAGACTACACTAGTGGAATATAAATAAAACATAGACCACACAAGTTGAATGCTCTAAATTTCTTTGAAAATTAATTCATAAAAGGACTGTAACACGATGTTTATTATATGAAAGGTACATACTAAATTAAACTAGTCACTTGACAGGACTTTATTAAATATTGTAAATTTTATATATTATTTTTTTTCAAATTTATCATCTTGCCACACTTTATTCTATTTTCCATTCAACAAGATTTTTTAATCCAAATATTATTTAAAAATATTCAGCTAGTTATCTACCTTGAAATGAAATTTATGAATTTATTCCACGTCATTTATTTTTTTTTGACTTAAATACTATGATTTTAAATATTCAATATGTAACAATCCAAACAAGATAAGTCTATAATTATCCCCTTCGGACGGTTAATACGGGTATTGAAACATAGTACAATAGTATACACATTACACGAGTACAAATTTTCGCATACTTAAACATATAGTAAGTCTCATATTTAGGCAATATCACCTCATTCGAGAGATAATATATATATGAGATGTGAAGATATTCAGAGTATGATGGCCATACTAGATGTAAGGGTATTAGGTGTATGCCTGATGGGATCTAGTGCTAGTGGGAGATTGACGGTGTAAGCCCTAGTTTCCAATAGTTTTTGTACTTGTATCAAATCATATATTAATAATAAAAGACATTTCTTTATTATGTTTGTTTTTCCAAAATAATAAAGTCCCTAGAATAGCTATTCTGTTTAATGAAATGTTAAGTGCGACATAATCATGAGAACCCATGAAACATAAGGACAGTATTCTCAAATTATCTCTAGTCGTGCTTTACTGTGAAGTCGGAAAACATTAAATCATTGAGACTATTGTATGGATAGACTAAAGATCAGATCTCATGGATTATGGATAAAGAGTAATCAAGTCTTCACATAGGTATGAATATTAGGAGTAATATTTATACTGGATTGACCCGCTAAGAGAATTCTACATAGAAATTTATGCAAAGTGTCATAAGTTATTCTCATTGAGATAGTGGTGTATACAACCCTTCGACCTAAATCCACTACGAACCATATATAGATGTAGGAGTCGAGTATTTTTTTATTGATCAAATATTAACCGTAATTGGATGGCCGTTAAGATAGTTCACGGGCACTCCACAAATCATGCTAAGGGACATGAGTGACCTAGATAGAACTTTCTCATCCCGCGTAATAGAATAAATGTCTAAGGGCCCAATATTGAATTGGACAAGGGTGACATGGTCTATGCCCTGTGTTCAATATAGACATGAGTGCAAAAGGGTAATTTTTTACACAAACATTATCACGAAAGGTTTTGTTAGATCACATGATAATTTTGTGACTTGGGTAGCAATGATGTGTAGCTAGATACCCCTCACTATTTAAGATAAATTCATGATAGGTTGGGGTTTACTAAGTTGAATTTATTTCTTTTCTTGATTACAAATCATGAATTGATTGTTGATTTTTATGAATGCGTGCGAAATTATGATGCATCTACTGTGTGATATGTTGTCGTGTTCACTTTATGTTAGTACATGACTTAAATGGATTCAGATTTGAGAAAACATGAAAAACTAGCAAATTTTTTAGTTTTAACCTACCTATAACTGGTTACTCTCTGCCAGTAAGCGGTTACCACCCTTGGTGGATTTAATTTGAAATTCATATATTGGATAACTAATTAAGATAGTTAAATCATGAACCATGATGATGCTTTGATAATTTTTTAGTAAGTTAAAAAAAGATAATACATTTGGTGAGAAAACCCTAGGGTGATATAAATCCCATCGTATTGAGTTATTCGGAAACACAACCATACTCCTAGTTGGTATGTGTTTTGAATGTTAGGTTTCAATGGAAACCAACCATGTAAAATTTTGGGGGGTATCGAGGCTCTTTATGGATGCCTAAGATTTTGTTACCAATAATGGGAGTATGGTCCATATGAAGGTTGTAGTCTCTGAGCGGTGTCCGGAATTATGTGAAAAGTGTTGGTGGGAGAAATACATTATTTGTGTACTAGGGAGTCTGTGATCTGTGCCCAAACTTATGTGAAGAGTTGTGGCCCAAGAAAGATGTCCCACGTAACTATCCATATCCAGAGGTAGACATGGGTCGTTTGACCCGAGTGTTGATATTCACACACCATATGAGATCAATTGGATCTCGATCCACGTTCTTTTATGATTGTAGAATATGGAAGGTTCAGAAAGAAACATTATTAATAGAGTAGAACATGAGAGCACCATGACCAAGAAGACATACGGTGTAGTTAGAACTGCACTGAAATAGTTATATCTCACCCTATGTTTAATATTTGTGGTAATTAGGTGAATTACTGATGAAAAGGAAAGATGACATGAAGGATTGAAAGATCTTGTTATCTATTTTTTTTTGTCTAGCCTATTCTAGTATTTTATTCCATGATTTATGTTGTATATGTACTATGATTGTATCTTTTATCATACATGTATTGGATGTCATCTAGACACTTTTGGTTGTACTCAGTACCAGATATAAAATGTCGAATAATACCATTCTATACGCATTTTATTCGGGGTATTACACTTTGAATAATAAATATAAAGTGATAATTCTTATATTCACTTGTCACAATTACATTTTGAAAGTATCACCAATTCTCTCTGTAGTAAATATAACTTTCCATGTAATCAATTATTATATGAACTATCCCATATTTGCTTGTCATAAAAATTTATATTAAGAGGAATGAGGGGATCAAAATACATGGACTACCAATGCGGTAAATAAAAAAGACATATACCATAAGAGTTGATAGCTTTGAAAAGGAATATATCTCTCGGAATAAAAGTACTCGAGGAGTCTTACATAGATTTATTTTAAGAAAGTGAGCTAACGATAGAAGCCATTTGGATTAGAAGATGATTATACCTTTCGAGAGGTAATTTTGGGAAACGGGTTGTCTACAACTCACTTGATTTTTGAATGAGAAGGGGCAATTTGAGAACTCTACAACTAAATTGAATTTAAATTGTTTAGAATAGATGAATCCATCATAACTGATTAGGTTTTAGAATTTAAAGTTTCTTTTACACTTAGTGCCAAAAAAATAGTCCATATAGTTCACCAAACATAATATGTAAGTTTATTTTATATACAACTATATTTATTGAAAAGAGTAAAGGAGTTAGTTTTTATATATTTTACTATATTTAATTAATTGTAATATATTTTTCCAAAAGTATAAGGAAATGCCCCATCTGGTGATTGAAATTGAAAATTTCAAAATATTTTTTTATATATCGTTTATCAATCTATATATATATATATATATATATATATATATATATATATATATATATATATATATATATATATATATATATATATATATATATATATATATATATATATATATTATGTTCGAATAAGAAGGTTTTCCCAACAATAGTGTGATTGTTGAGAAATTAAGTAATTTATTACTCATACTTAATAATTTTTTGCCAAATAGATAACAAATAGTTCTATGTTAAAGTAATAGTTTTATTTTCAAAACAATAATTAAGTTGTTGAGTAAAAATTACTTGTTATAGACATTCAAATTAATGTTTGCAATTAGCATGCCGTTCAAACAAAAAAACTGTTGCTCATATATATAATTTATATTTTCTCATTATGTTTTCCTAATACATTTTGTGTGTTTCTGTGTATCAACATTGTAGTCTTTAATATTTTAGCGATGGCAAATTTGCTAAACATGTTCTTTTCAATAATGCTTATCGAAGTATCTCTTTTAGCATTGTTGATGGGAAATTCCAAAGCAACTCATCGCTTTATTGGTATTAAGGATCATATTGATCACCAAGTTTCCTTATGTAACACCCATATATAAAAACATACATCAAAGCATATAATTATATATGAATCCAAGTATTTGGTACTGAAATACCAATAAGTACCTAGTCAACACATTATACATATTAATGCCCTAATACAAATATTCTACACAATGGCATAATACATACAAGATGTTCAAAAAGAAAATACTAAGAACTAGATCAAACAATGATCTCAAAAGAACTCCACAACGGAAGTTTCGCCATAACCAAAAGAAGCATAAGGAATAAGGAAATCAAATTGCTTTCTCCTTACTCTTCGCGGAACCTGTAGTACCTGAAATCAATATATAATGGGGTGAGATACAAAATCTCAGTGAGTTCCCTATCCTATGGATCCTCTCGGCTTTACAAGGTTCTAACCTATAAGTCTCAAGTCATAAAAGGAACTAGACCTTGAGTTCTCATGCTAACATTATATGGAATCATACTTAGAGTCCATCAACTCAAACACAAGATTACTAATCGGAAACCAATACCAAGGCATCCCTATATTCCCGCCCCTTCTACGTCTAGGAGGTGGCACGAGTCATGGATCCTTTGGAAAATCTTGACATACGAAATGGATTCGGATTCATGAGCCTTCCCCCATGAATCGTCACTTCACATGGCCCGTACACCATCACAAGTCTCTACCCGTAGGTTCCATTCGTACACAAAAGCGGGAATCAAACCTGCCAAGATTATTTGTGCCATATAATGTCTCATCCTAGGTTTTCCTTGTTAAGTTACACATACCTAACAAATCCTAGTTTTCCTCACTTATCCTTTATTCACATAACAATGAAGTTATTCAAACCTCTTTGATATAAACATATATAACCAGGGCATACCAATCCACCTGCAATGGAACTCAACCAACAATTATCATCATTGTCCGTAAACAATGGCAATTTATCACAAATATAGAGTACACAAGCATCATACCAAAAGCATAGCGTTCATATGATTCCGAACGATAAACAACCCAAGTAATCAAGCAATTCCCGAATCTCGATTAAATAATTCTCCTTTTGTTCCCAAAACATACACTACTAGAAAGTACACGCTTCTAGCCTACCACTGCTTCGAACGGCGATTAAAACAGAGTTACGGTTCAAAAGTTATGATCGAAACAATTTATCTCATTAAACTAAATTTTGTTAAGAAAAGGCTTCAGTTCGCGCCGCTAACAGTTGTTCGCGCCGCCAACCTCAGGCAGTGGCAAACCTCACAAAATTCTCATAGTGTTCGCGCCGCGAACCCTTGTACGCGCTGCGTACTGATGACAGAACAAAACCCCAAACTTCTTCTGCATGGTTCGCGCCGCTAGCTATAGTTCGCACCGCGAAGCGCGCGAAAACAGAATTTCCAGCTCTGTTTTCATGCTTCCTCCCATGGTTCAATCCAACCATTTCCACATCTAAACCTGTTCCATACCACACTAAAGCCTAGAAACAACATACACATGGTACACTTGTGATATACAACACTCAATCATGAACATTCAAGATTTGATTCAAAACCTAGGTTTTTCTATAGAAAACCCCAAATGCAAAACTTATGATTTTCATCCATAAATCAAAAGCTATAAGTTTCTAACTAGAACCCACCTCGATTACAAGTCGTTGATGTTGAAGATGAGTCGATTCGACGGAGAAATGATGAAGATCCAAGCTTTTTCTTCTTTTCTCCTCTTGCTCTTCCTTCTCTCTACTTCTTCTCTCTATCTTTCTCTTCTTGTTACCAAATGAAGAAGAAAAGCAAAAGGAAAAGATATAAGAAAATATCTTAAGTTACACTACTAACTCAAAGTCCAAAAGTATCTCTAATGTACCAATTAATAAAACCTCAGTGTCAGCTGATAACATTAGAGCACTTAATTTAATACGGGGTATTACATCCTCCCCCCCCCTAAATAGAAATTCGTCCTCGAATTTAAGAATTACCTGAAAAGGTGAGGGTAAGCATCCGCATTTCCGATTCAAGCTCCCATGTAGCATCACCCGGATGTGTCGCATCCCACTGAACCTTAACAAGAGGAATCTCCTTGTTTCGTAACACTTTAGTCTCTCTTCCCATGATGCGGCTCGGTAAGAGTTCAAAAGTCAAGTCTGATTCTATCTCAATTGCATCTGGTAATACCGGCTGAAAATGATCGGGAATAAACTTCCGCAGTTGAGACACGTGGAAAACATAATGCATTTCTGATAGAGAAGGTGGTAAGGCTAAACGGTAAGCTACTTCACCAATCCTCTCTAGAATCTCATACGGTCCCACGTATCTCGGACTTAACTTCCTCGACTTAAACGGTCCTTTCAACCTCAACCTCGGAGTAACCTTCAAGAATACATGGTCACCTTCCATAAACTCCAAAGGCCTCCTACGGTTATCCGCATAACTCTTCTGACGATCTTGTGCTTGCTTAACCTTCTCACGAATCATTCTAATCTTGTCCGTGGTCTCTTGAATAATTTCGGGCCCCAAAATTCTATCCTCACCAACTTCTGACCAACACAACGGTGTTCTACATTTTCTCCCATACAATGCCTCATAAGGTGCCATACCGATACTCGCGTGATAACTGTTATTGTATGCAAATTCAATCAATGGCAAAAGCTCCTTCCAATTTCCTCTACTTCCAAGCACACAAGCTCTTAACATATCTTCCAAGGTTTGTATCGTTCGCTCCGTTTGACCATCCGTTTGAGGGTGGTTCGACGTGCTCAAACATAATTTAGATCCCATCGCTTGTTGAAAAGCTCTCCATAACCTCGAAGTGAACTTTGGATCTCTATCCGACACAATGCTAGAGGGTACACCGTGCAACTTCACAATTTCTGCGACAAATAACCGTGCAAGATGACTTGCCTTGTAAGTAGTCTTCACGGCTAAGAAATGTGCAGATTTCGTCAACCGATCTACAATCACCCAAATAGAATCATATCCACCTTGAGTACGAGGTAAACTAACCGCAAAATCCATTGAAATACTATCCCACTTCCATATTGGAATCTCTAGTGGTTGTAACAATCCACCTGGTCTTTGATGTTCAATCTTTACTTGTTGGCATACAGCACACTCCGATACGTACACCGCGACATCTCTTTTCATTCTGGACCACCAATAATCTCTTTTCAAATCTTGATACATTTTTGAAGAACCCGAATGTATAGTGAAAGAACCCTTGTGAGCTTCATCCAAAATCCTTCTTTTCAATAACGCATCGTCCGGAACACAAATCCTCTGATTAAACATAATCACTCCATCCGTAGCTCGAGTAAACCCTGGTTGAACCAACACCTCTTGTAACTTAGCATCTGACACTTGTGCTTGTTGAATGTCATTTCTCAAAATAGAATTAACATTCAAGTTTCCCATCAATACTCCATTTTGGGTCCAAACAAATTGAAGGTTGAGATCTCGAAATTTTTCCAATAATGCATACTCTAACATCATCAATTCGGCCCTCTTTAACACCTTCCGACTCAAAGCATCCGCCACTTTATTTGCCTTGCCTGGATGATACTTCAAATCAAAATCATAATCCTTCAAGTATTCCATCCACCGCCTCTGGCGCATATTCAACTCTTTTTGATCGAATAGGTACTTTAAACTCTTGTGGTCACTGAACATTTCGAAATGAACTCCATACAAGTAATGACGCCACACCTTTAGGGTAAAAACAACCGCAGCCAATGCTAAATCATGAGTTGGATAATTCTCTTCGTGAACCTTTAACTGTCGAGATGTGTAAGCTACCACCTGACCATTCTGCATCAATACACCTCCTAATCCTTTCTTGGAAGCATCGCAAAATACTTCATAGGACTTATTTGGATCAGGAACGATTAAAACAGGAGCAGTCGTCAATCTTTCCTTCAAGCCCATGAAACTCTGTTCACACCCCGAATCCCAATCATAAGGACACTCCTTTCGGGTAAGTCTAGTCATTGGTAAGGCCAATTGAGAAAACCCTTTTATAAATCTTCTGTAGTAGCCGGATAAGCCCAAGAAACTTCGGACTTCCGAGACATTACTCGGTCTCTCCCAATTAATTACCGCTTCAATTTTTGACGGGTCCACTGCCACACCTCCTTGAGATATGACATGACCAAGAAATCTTACCTCCGTCATCCAAAACTCACACTTGCTTAACTTAGCAAACAATTGATTTTCTAGCAATACCGACAGAACAATCCTCAGGTGTTCTTCGTGCTCTTGTGGAGTACGAGAATAAATAAGAATGTCATCAATAAAGACTACCACAAATTGATCTAAGTAAGGCTGGAATATCCGATTCATATAATCCATGAAAACAGCTGGAGCATTCGTAACACCGAAAGGCATTACCAAGAATTCATAATGACCATAACGGGTTCTAAATGCAGTCTTTGGCACATCTGAGCTCTTCACATGGATTTGGTGATACCCTGACCGCAAATCAATCTTCGAGAACACACAGGCTCCTTTCAATTGATCTAACAAGTCGTTTATCCTTGGCAAAGGGTATTTGTTCTTGATGGTGGCCTTATTCAACCGACGGTAATCAATACACAGCCTCATCCCACCATCCTTCTTCTTTACTAACAACACTGGAGCTCCCCACGGTGAGACACTAGGTCGCACAAAATGTTTAGCCATTAGCTCCTCCAATTGCCCTTTCAATTCTCTTAATTCAAGCGGTGCCATCCGATACGGAGAAACGGATATAGGAGCCGTTCCCGGTATCAGGTCAATAGAGAATTCCACTTCCCTTTCCGGAGGAAGAGAAGTGACATCCTCGGGAAAAACATCAGGAAATTCTCTAACAACAGCAATTTGCGAAACCTCTAACTTGTCACCCGACTCCTCAGTGAGAACCAACAGAACAGACTTCTCTTTCTCAAACAAGAAATTAATCATACCTACCGTACCTTCTAGTATAGTAGTCAACACATCCTTCGGAGTAGCTTCTTCAGATGGAATAATGATTAACTTCTCTTCACACCCAATGAATACCGAATTAGCAGAAAGCCAATCCATTCCCAAAACAACATCTACCTTCTTAAGTGGTAAGCAAACAAGATCAATCTGGAAATTCCTACCACCCACAGATAACACACAATTCTCACACACCAACGGTGTTTCGACCATCTCATCCATAACAGTAGTAACCGCCATAGGAGGAAATAAAGGAGTAGCTTGCAACCCAAGTCGCTTCATACATTGCAATGACACAAAAGAGTGTGTTGCTCCACAATCAAATAGCACAAAACAAGAATGCCCATTAATGAAACACGTACCCGCAATCAAAGAGTTATCACTCTTGGTCTTCTTAGCATCCAAGGTGTAAACTCTACCAGTACCCCTTCCTTGTACTTGATTCCTATTCTGAGGACAATTCCTAGCCATATGCCCTTCTTGCTGACAATGAAAACATTTCACCCCTTCAAAGCTACACCTTCCAAGGTGATTCTTACCACAGCTACGACACACCGGAGGTGCACTAGACCGAGAACCTTGCACTTGCTTCCCTTTGAAAGCTTGTGGCCTAGGTCTAAATTGTTGGCTTGGCCTTCCCCTCTCATGTTGATTCTTCTTCTTCAAATCTTCCTCAGCTTGAACTTTCTTCAAACTGGTCTCAGCCACATAACATTATCGCAACAACTCCGTATAAGTAGTGAACTCCCTCTGGGACACACTATGTGAGATATCAACCCTTAAACCAAACAGAAACTGGTCCACCTTCCAACTCTCATCAGGAGCATACGCGGCCTGCCTAGAGTAAGCAGCCAAAATTTCAAACTTCTCTGCATAAGTAGCCACTGACATATTCTCTTGCCTTAACTGTTGGAACTCCAACTCCTTCTTAGTCCTCAGTGAACTAGGAAAGTATTTCTCCATAAAAGTGGTCTTGAAATTTTCCCATTCCTTAGGTACTTCCTGAGTAGTCATCAAAGCAGAAGCACCCTTCCACCATCTCATAGCTGGACCCTTCAGCGAATGAGAAGCAAACACCACCTTGTTCTCTTCACTACAATGCACGATCTCAAAAATTCCTTCCACATTGGCTACCCACTCATGCGATTTTATAGGATCTAATCCACCATGAAATTCCGGAGGATTCATGCGAATGAAATCCCTATAAGTCCCACCTACAGCTTCGGGCACAACCACTGGAACATTATGACCGCCATTCATCTGTTGCATCATCTGCAGCATGAACTGATTCTGCTGTTGTTGCATCTGTTGCATGAACTGGGGCCATGGAACATTCGCACCGCCATCCGGTGGATTCACTTGTGGAGGTCGTGTGGGGGGTCGACCACGAGTCCTGCGTCCGTCCGCCATGTTCCTGGAGGTCATCAAAATGGGATTAAGTTGATCAGGCTCAATACCATAGTCATAACACAACAAAATTCATGGGAACACAACACATCTTGGACAGAAGAAGCACTTATAATATCTCATGGCTAGGTCGAGGATACGACCTGCTCTGATACCAACTGTAACACCCATATATAAAAACATACATCAAAGCATATAATTATATATGAATCCAAGTATTTGGTACTGAAATACCAATAAGTTCCTAGTCAACACATTATACATATTAATGCCCTAATACAAATATTCTACACAATGGCATAATACATACAAGATGTTCAAAAAGAAAATACTAAGAACTAGATCAAACAATGATCTCAAAAGAACTCCACAACGGAAGCTTCGCCATAACCAAAAGAAGCATAAGGAATAAGGAAATCAAACTGCTTTCTCCTTACCCTTCGCGGAACCTGTAGTACCTGAAATCAATATATAATGGGGTGAGATACAAAATCTCAGTGAGTTCCTTATCCTATGGATCCTCTCGGCTTTACAAGGTTCTAACCTATAAGTCTCAAGTCATAAAAGGAACTAGACCTTGAGTTCTCATGCTAACATTATATGGAACCATACTTAGAGTCCAACAACTCAAACACAAGATTACTAATCGGAAACCAATACCAAGGCATCCCTATATTCCCGACCCCTTCTACGTCTAGGAGGTGGCACGAGTCATGGATCCTTTGGAAAATCTTGACATACGAAATGGATTCGGATTCATGAGCCTTCCCCCATGAATCGTCACTTCACATGGCCCGTACACCATAATAAGTCTCTACCCGTAGGTTCCATTCGTACACAAAAGCGGGAATCAAACCTGCCAAGACTATTTGTGCCTCTCTGCACGAAGAATGCCTGTTAGCATTCAAAAGAAAATAAAGAAATAAAGAATACAATGGTTCCGATTAATACATCATACAATGGTGATCGCTCACGCAAACCACTAGGCCTGTTAGCCTTTCCTCAGAAAATTCAAGTACACGTATGTTCCATATAATGTCTCATCCTAGGTTTTCCTTGTTAAGTTACACATACCTAACAAATCCTAGTTTTCCTCACTTATCCTTTATTCACATAACAATGAAGTTATTCAAACCTCTTTGATATAAACATATATAACAAGGGCATACCAATCCACCTGCAATGGAACTCAACCAACAATTATCATCATTGTCCGTAAACAATGGCAATTTATCACAAATATAGAGTACACAAGCATCATACCAAAAGCATAGCGTTCACATGATTCCGAACGATAAACAACCCAAGTAATCAAGCAATTCCCGACTCTCGATTAAATAATTCTCCTTTTGTTCCCAAAACATACACTACTAGAAAGTACACGCTTCTAGCCTACCACTGCTTCGAACGGCGATTAAAACAGAGTTACGGTTCAAAAGTTATGATCGAAACAATTTATCTCATTAAACTAAATTTTGTTAAGAAAAGGCTTCAGTTCGCGCCGCTAACAGTTGTTCGCGCCGCCAACCTCAGGCAGTGGCAAACCTCACAAAATTCTCATAGTGTTCGCGCCGCGAACCCTTGTACGCGCCGCGTACTGATGACAGAACCAAACCCCAAACTTCTTCTGCATGGTTCGCGCCGCTACCTATAGTTCGCGCCGCGAAAACAGAATTTCCAGCTCTGTTTTCATGCTTCCTCCCATGGTTCAATCCAACCATTTCCACATCTAAACCTGTTCCAGACCACACTAAAGCCTAGAAACAACATACACATGGTACACTTGTGATATACAACACTCAATCATGAACATTCAAGATTTGATTCAAAACCTAGGTTTTTCTATAGAAAACCCCAAATGCAAAACTTATGATTTTCATCCATAAATCAAAAGCTATAAGTTTCTAACTAGAACCCACCTCGATTACAAGTCGTTGATGTTGAAGATGAGTCGATTCGGCGGAGAAATGATGAAGATCCAAGCTTTTTCTTCTTTTCTCCTCTTGCTCTTCCTTCTCTCTACTTCTTCTCTCTATCTTTCTCTTCTTGTTACCAAATGAAGAAGAAAAGCAAAAGGAAAAGATATAAGAAAATATCTTAAGTTACACTACTAACTCAAAGTCCAAAAGTATCTCTAATGTACCAATTAATAAAACCTCAGTGTCAGCTGATAACATTAGAGCACTTAATTTAATACGGGGTATTACACCTTACAAACGAGGAGTGTTCATCGCATTGCAAGATTGAGTCCAGAAGGACCTAATCCACACCACGACAATTCCTTACAGCCAAAAAGTGATCATCACATTGCAAAATTGAGTCCAGGAGGTCCCGATCCACATCACCATCTTTCCTTACAAACGAGGAATGTTCATCACATTGCAAGATTGAGTCCAGAAGGTCCAGATCCACACCACCATGTTTCCTTACCAACGGGGAATGTTCATCACATTGAAAGATTGAGTCCAGGAGGTCCAGATTCACACCACCATGATTTCTTGCAAACTAGAAATGTTCATGAAATTGCAAGATTGAGTCCAGGAGGTCCTAATCCACACCATGACAATTCCTTAAATCCAACGAGTGTCGATCACATTGCAAAATTGAGTCCAGGAGCTCCCGATCCACATCACCATCTTTCCTTACAAATGAGGAATGTTCATCACATTGCAAGATTGAGTCCAGAAGGTCCAGATCCACACCACCATGTTTCCTTACAAACGGGGAATGTTCATCGCATTGAAAGATTGAGTCCAGGAGGTCCAGATTCACACCACCATGATTTCTTGAAAACTATAAATGTTCATGGAATTGCAAGATTGAGTCCAGGAGGTCCTAATCCACACCACGACAATTCCTTACATCCAACGAGTGTCCATCTCACTGCAAAATTAAGTCTAAGAGGTCATAATCCAAACTACCAGAATTCCTTTCAACCTTAGAAAAATCATTACATTGCATGATTGAGACTAGAGAGTCCCAATTTACACCACCACCATATTTAACATTAAGTTATCGTTCACTCGACAACTTATCTTCTAATGTATTTTGTGATTTCTGAATTAAGGAGAGTGAGAGAGAGAATAAACTATATCTATAATATAAGAAAGTTCTATCTTTTTGAACTTTCTATATGGTGCTGCCAAGTGGCTTAGTCTTAGAGTAGTATTTGTTTCTTCTTGATGCGCCATGTGTCTCATTTGATGATTAATGAAGGTATGTTGTTCCATATTCCACCATTGATGTCTCACATAATTTGCATTAAGTTCGGTTTGTCCATGTATCTTCTATGCTCCATTATTATGTGTTACAAGCAGAACTTAATGAGGACTTTATATGCCTCTTTCCATTCAGCTTCACCATCGGTTATGGTTATGTAATGAAGAGTGGAATGAATAGTTTGTAACTCCTGCATAGTTTTGTTATTTATAGTATTGGTTGGCTACACACTGCTTCTAAAATTGCATATCGCAAACTGTATTTGATTGCACAAATGCGGGAACACACAAAAATTTTCAATTGAATCTGTTTGCCCATCTAAATATGTTGCTACATCAATACTGATCAACTATCAGAATATTTCAGGTTCAACTGCAAATACAAAGCGGCTTTGTACAGAACATCGAAATGTGTTGGCAGCAAGGAATTCTTTTACTTCACCAGTGAAAGATCAGATTCTTTCTTTAGTTTGATGGAAAACTTTGATAAATTCTTTTTAAATTCATTTCTAACTAATTAGCTTCTGAGTATATTTATGAGTTTTTCTTGGTCCCAAAACTGCAGGTCTTGAATCTCTATGTTTGGTTGAGTTATAGGTTGAAAGATTCTTTCACATACCAAGACTTGGCTTCATCTCAAAAAGCCATGTAAGTATTACTTAGTCTATTGCTTTGCCCGTTTTATCGCTAAACCATATATATCAATTTGATTTTATTAGGCTGATTGAAGAATTCCTAGATAGATACGGGCGGCGGAAAACCAATGGCTGAAAGGTTGCCTTTGCGTAAAATGTCAAAGGACAACTATGGGTTTGACAAAAATCTGAACAATTATTAACAATATTGTAAACATGATCTCAATTGTGATGGTGCATTATACACAAATTATACGTTATATCACACCAGTAGCCTTTATGTATTTCAATTCTCGACTTTTATATTATGTGATTTTTAGTTGTTTCTTTCATGTGCGGCTATTCGGCTGTGTTTTTGTTCACGTATGAGCTATTGTTTCAATCCAAGCAAAATTGAATGTTCAAAGAAGAGAAGGTTTGAGTTCTACTGGTGGCAGAATTTTGATGAACCAAAAAGAGCATCTCGACACGAAATCAAATCCGCCTGCTAAGGCAAATGCTCAGAAAAATCTGCATAGGGGTTAGTTGGTGCTTTACTTCAAGATAAAAAAGGATTTGAATAGGTAAGTTCCTAAATTTTATTCTTACTTTATTGTTTGTAAATTTATGTCACCAACATGCCTGACCTTGCATATTTAAGTTGTATGCTTTTTGTTTAAGATGTTCAAGAACCTATGATTTTCTGCATGCTTCATACCTTCTTTCCATTGAGAAGAAAAGGTAGTCTTTATGTTGATAGAAGTAAAAACTAAATGTTATATTGAAAGCATGTCAGATACCTTAAATGTGAATTGTCAAAATAAAAGTTTTATATTCTCAGCATGATTCAGGTTATAATTCATTTCTCTCAAGCAAAGTGAAATGGTTTGGACTATGTCGTTAAATAATAATATTGCAATAAATTAATGTCGTTAAATAAACATTATCTTTCAGCAGGTGAAGTGGGTCTCCGCAGCTTCTGCTTCTCAGTGGAATTGGACCAAGGCCTTATCTTTCTTCATGGGGAATTCCTGTTGCTCATCATTTACGTTATGTGGGTCATTTTCTGTATGATAATCCACGAAACGAAATCACGTTTCTACCGTCGGTTCCACTTGAGCATACTCTCATTGAGGTTGTAGGCATAACTGATTCAGGTGCTTACATTGAAGCTGCTTCTAATGTGGTTCCGTTTTCGACGCTGCAACAAATGGTTTTCATCCGTCCGGCTACTTCTCCGCTTCACTTGACTATCGCGACGCTAATATCGAACATTTCAGGACCGGATTTTGCTGGGTTTCTTCGGCTGGCTGAATCAGATAATAAACCATGTTGCATGGCTGTTGAACCAGAATATTAGGACTGTTGTACACCTGATATATTGAATACTGCAGGTGCTGAATCAGGTAATAATGCTCATAATTGTTGAAATTATGGGGTTCTGCGGAACGTTAGAATGCATTTCTGTTTAGATCAAATTGATATTGGTAAAGGAGAAAATCTATTAGTCATATATTTATAAGATATTTGTAAATCATGTATTAGTAACATATTTGAGTTTAAGATATTTGAGTTTAAGATATTTGATTTTAAGATTTACTTATAAGACATTTGTAAATCCTGTATTAGTAAAGATAATTGTTGATATTTGTAAGATATTCGATTTTACAGGGACGCGGTGATGGCTGTTTCAAACTCCTGTATAAGGGCCTTCACCGTGAGGATCAAATGCGAAACTCTCTTAGTGTAGTAATCTCTTTTCAAATTCCCATCACCTAACTACTTGATTAATTCACTACTCTATTGCAGAAGAAGAATACCTATTCATCTCTTTTCATCTTTCCATCACCTCACTGTTTGATTAATTCACTACTTACATATTGCATTATAATGGTTTTGAATATGTAAGTAGCACTGTGGTGAATGTAAATCAAACTTGCTTTGTTCTTTTTTGGCTTATGCCGAAGAGGACACTGATGCCCACTGACGGACATTTGATGTCGGATTGGACACTAACGAACACATATCAGGTATTTGATCACAAGACACTGGCACTGACACGTTGACATCTGTTCCAGATTGGACACTAACGAAGGCATGTTACGTATCTGATTGAAAGTGTATGTGTTGTTAAGGCAGAAACATGATTTGATTTTTTTTCTTTGTTCTAAAGGTTTGTATGAAATTTGTGCAGAGAAAGAGTGTTTGTGTCGATTACGAAGACTTATGTATCATTTATTGGTAGAAGAAATCTAACTGCAGGTCCTATAATTACTTGGAACGGTAAATCTTCGGACAGAGTATGGTGCACAGCTGATATTATCGAATTATGTATTTATATATGCTACATAACAGTTAACACAAGTTAGTATCTGCATCTGCTTCAATGCTTAAATTACACAAATTCATTATGAATTTGAATAAGATTTATAGTTATGCTTGTGTCTTACTAACCTGCTATAAATTTACAATCATTTTCATTATTTAATGATTTTTATATCAAGAGTCTACTTGCTGTGTATCAGTGTATTTGATAGATCTACTGACATCAACTATGAAAGTAATACACTATTGGATAATTTTTTAGAGTTATAAGTTTAACAGATTCAGCCATCAATTTGTTTTATATTAACTTGATGATCAAGTATGTAAAATGTTGGATGTTTAAATAGTTTTCGAATCATATGAAGCTTTGCGTTGCGGCTTTGATCTACTTAATGAGAACTTTAAATTCAAAGCATTGGACTTTGCCGGAAAAACCGGACTGCTACTGCTGCTAACATATTCGTAAAGTCATCAATTACCAATGCTGCAGAATCGGCAGAGAAGAATGCTGCATTCGAGGTAATGTACTATCCGACGATCGGTGGTTTTGATTTTGTGGTAGGAACTAAGGCTGTGGAGGATGCAAGGAAAATCAATTGGAACCTTGGAATGAGTGTTAATACACTGTAAAAACCAATGATGATAATTCAAAAGGGTGTTCAATTTTATAATAAGGGTCTTAATATGTCTAAGCTTTTGTTTCTTGAAGATAGTATTGGTGAATCTAATCCTTCTTCTTCTAAAAACAGGTTTTTGTCTCATGATGAAAAATAGAGAAGAAAATAGTATTGGTGAACCAATCAATGAATAGCATGAAGAAAAATAGAGAAGAAAATACTGAGGCAACAAAAACAACTATAATAGCACCACCAAAGTAAGTGGCAGGAGAACATCATATTAATAAGAAAAGAGGATGGTTTTTAACCTTTTAGTTTATCAGTCTAATAAAATATCCACATATTTTGACTATGAAACCATTCTTGATTGCAAAAGTATTATCAACATAAAAGTACTTTAAGTAGAGGAACCTATCCAATTATATAGACACAGTAGTTTATGAAAAATTCAATGAAATGAAATGTTTCATACTCTTGAGTGAAAAGAAGAGCAAGAAATAAGAAAGAATAAAACTCACTTTTTCTTATAGAAAATTCTCATCATGTAGGAATCTGTCGTTTTTAAAAAACAATAATATGAAATTAGTTACATTTCAGGTAAGAATTACTCAAATTTATTAGTATTATTTTTGTTATTATCACAAAATATCACACAATAATTTTCAATTTTGATTTTAAAAAAAATATATCATACAAAATTTAAATACCATTATTTTCAATAACTCGCATTTATATGCTTTTAAAGTATTAATGGAGTTATTAAGTTAATCAAATATATTTAATATTTAATTTAAAATATTTTTTATACTAACACGTATATCATATACTCGCTCTAATAGGACCCTAACTCAAATATATTTTATTTTACTAATTATGTGAATTTTATAATAATAAATACTTTATAAATTAAATCAATTACATCAATTTAAACACAAATAATAATAGAATGAACACACAAGTATCCGTACAAACACACAAGTATTCATATCAAAATTCGTACAAACACATGAGTATTAATATTAACGGAAACATGAAATTACTGATCAAGATATTGAATAATAACGGAAACACGAAGTTACAGATCAAAATATTGAATATAAACAAAAACATGAAGTTACTCATCAAAATATTGTATATTAACGGGAACATGAAGTTATTGATCAAACTATTGAACATTAACAAAACATGACATTCAGAAAATTGACCATGACACTGTTGAACTCCTCCTCCATTATCGTACTCACCAACAAACAAAAAATTTACAACAAAAGAAACTGAACCCATGTTTGGTCCTGTTCTTATCGGGACTTCGGTTATATGGGCATTTCAATAAATAGCCCATTCATTTTATGGGTTATAATCCATACATTTTCTTTACACATATAATTTCTCAATGAAACCTCTACATTTCTTAAGTGCATCCTTAGATTGTATTAGTCAATCTAAAACAATATAAACTTTATTTTCTTAATTACTTTTTATTTTCAATATTCAATTTTTTTAAGATTAGTATTTTTATAACTTTTCCCATTTTAACCAAAATTTAGTCTTTTATTAATACCTAGAGTTTTAAAAAAGTGTCTGCAACCGCGAAAATGGCTAGACAAAACGGTTTTGGCAGATGCTGAAACCGATACGTTATCACCATTTTCTATATTGAAGAACAAATTTGTGGTTAATTCACACTGCGACGACCGCAATACACCTGTACCGGCCGAAATCACGAAAACATTTAAGCGGCCGCACCCGTTTTTTTAAACCTTGCTAATACATTTTATTATCCTGCATCGAAATGCGCGAAAACGACGGATATCCATGCCAACGCATGGGTATCAAAGTGATGCTGCCTTTGAACTGTACTGGTGGGCTGCATGAATTTAGATATCTATAGGACACGGGAACAACCTCAAACGTTGGTGGCTACGCGAATATGGGATTGAGTACATGAATTTTTTAAACTGCGGATATGGGAACGGGTCCCTACTAGCATCTATCATTTGTTATACCATTATCTTTCTTTTGTTAAAAAAAATATCTTTCTTTTCTTAATGACTTTATTTTTCAATATTCAATTTGTTTAATATTGATAATTTTATAGCGTTATCCATTTTAACTAAAATTTAGTCTTTTACTAATACCTTTTATTATTTTCAATCCAATGGAGCTTACCATTCAAGGCCCAAACTATTATATCATATTATTAACTTATTTGCATTTTCAATGTAAAGCACGACAACAACGATTTGTTTCTCATGGTAAACTCGGTTCCATCGTTTCTCTCAACTCTCAACCGTACAAGGCCCCATCTTCTCTCTCGATCGGTTCTCTCAATCTCACACTCAAATTATCACTTTCAACATCACGGTACTCATCGGTGAAGACTGATGGATGGTAATGTTGACGTGTGTTTTATGGTTTCTTCATTTGCAGAGAAATTAGTGAAAGAGCAAGCATCGGTGAGGAAAATAAAAAGTATTAGTAAACGATGGAATGTGTTATATTTTCCTCTTTTCAGCTCTCTCTTTGATTCTGACACTTTATATTTTCCACTTCATATTATTTGAACCTGTTTATTAGTAACTATTTGCATCACTAATTGGTCATAACCAATCTGATAATTTGTATGAAGAACAAAGAAGAATGTGTTATGAGTTTTCGTAGTTTTTAATTTTTTGAATTCCTGTCATTACAACAAAAATTGGGCAGGATAAATGAACCCAATCAGAGGATAAGAAGAACCCGAATTCATGACTGAGTATATATGGTATGTCGGTGCATAGTCGATGAAATCGTAACAAGAAAACCCTTATTCCCTGGAAAAGATTATGTTCTCCAGCTGAGATTGGTCACAGAGGTATTCTCTTATTCTTTGATCCTTTTCGCGCCTTCCCATTTTTACTTCTAAATTGAATTTTCGGTTGGTGGAAGCATATGTAGTTTAGATATATAACTTCATGGATAGATTCTGGATTTGATAATAACTGTCGACATGGTTGGTTAGTTTTGAATGCCAATGCTGTTATGGGTGTAATGGGCTGTCCAATATTAGTTGAAATTGTATAATGTACATAGTACAGGAACAAATACCATTAATCGGTGTCCAATGTACATTTAAATGAAGATACTGATCAAAATATTGTATATTAATGGGAACATAAACTTATTTATCAAAATATTGAATATTAACGAAAACATCAAAGTTATTGATCAAAATATTGTATATTAACGAGAACATGAAGTTATTGATCAAACTATTGAATATTACGAATTCGAAGAATTGACTGTAACAAAAAAAAATGGAAGCTTAAGAGGTATGCATAATACAAATATATTCCAAGAAATATTTATCAAACCCTCAAAAAGATTTACAAAAATTTAAGGTATACAGATAACTATTGGTTGACCCAAATGACACGGTACCAACACGTACCCGTGCGCATGCACGGGTATCGCACTAGTTCAAATAAAAGAGAGATAAATAGATTGGAGATGGTAATTGTTGCTTTTAATTATATATATAACTTTATAGTGCGTATATTTACCTGTCACAATTATGTTTTGAATAAATCACTAAGGCTTGTCCCATAGTGAATAAAATTTACCAAGTAATTATTATTTTGTGAACTAATATGTACATATTATTTTAATTAAAGTTACTTTGAAGAGAATATTAGGGGAACAAAAAATATAGACTACACTAGTGGAATATAAATAAAACATAGACCACACAAGTTGAATGCTCTAAATTTCTTTGAAAATTAATTCATAAAAGTACTGTAACACGATGTTTATTATATGAAAGGTACATACTAAATTAAACTAGTCACTTGATAGGCCTTTATTAAATATTGTAAATTTTATATATTATTTTTTTTCAAATTTATCATCTTGCCACACTTTATTCTATTTTCCATTCAATAAGATTTTTTAATCCAAATATTATTTAAAAATATTCAGCTAGTTATCTACCTTGA
Source organism: Vicia villosa (assembly GCF_029867415.1). Lineage (NCBI taxonomy): Eukaryota > Viridiplantae > Streptophyta > Magnoliopsida > Fabales > Fabaceae > Vicia > Vicia villosa. The sequence goes on along the minus strand of NW_026705287.1, from coordinate 743,677 downwards.
AATGAAATTTATGAATTTATTCCACGTCATTTAATTTTTTTTGACTTAAATACTATGATTTTAAATATTCAATATGTAACAATCCAAACAAGATAAGTCTATAATTATCCCCTTCAGACGGTTAATACGGGTATTGAAACATAATACAATAGTATACACATTACACGAGTACAAATTTTCGCATACTTAAACATATATTAAGTCGCATATTTAGGCAATATCACCTCATTCGAGAGATAATAGATATATGAGATGTGAAGATATTCAGAGTATGATGGCCATACTAGATCTATGGGTATTAGGTGTATGCCTGATGGGATCTAGTGCTAGTGGGAGATTGACGGCGTAAGCCCTAGATGCCAATAGTTTTTGTACTTGTATCAAATCATATATTAATAATAAAAGACATTTCTTTATTATGTTTGTTTTTCCAAAATAATAAAGTCCTTAGAATAGCTATTCTGTTTAATGAAATGTTAAGTGCGATATAATCATGAGATCCCATGAAACATAAGGACAGTATTCTCAAATTATCTCTAGTCGTGCTTTACTGTGAAGTGGGAAAACATTAAATCATTGAGACTATTGTATGGATAGACTGAAGATCAGATCTCATGGATTATGGATAAAGAGTAATCAAGTCTTCACATAGGTATGAATATTAGGAGTAATATTTATACTGGATTGACCCGCTAAGAGAATTCTACATAAAAATTTATGCAAAGTGTCATAAGTTATTCTTATGGAGATAGTGGTGTATACAACCCTTCGACCTAAATCCACTACGAACTATATATAGATGTAGGAGTCGAGTATTTTTTTTATTGATCAAATATTAACCGTAATTGGATGGCCGTTAAGATAGTTCACGGGCACTCCACAAATCATGCTAAGGGACATGAGTGACCTAGATAGAACTTTCTCATCCCGCGTAATAGAATAAATGTCTAAGGGCCCAATATTGAATTAGACAAGGGTGACATGGTCTATGCCCTGTGTTCAATATAGACATGAGTGCAAAAGGGTAATTTTTTACACAAACATTATCACGAAAGGTTTTGTTAGATCACATGATATTTTTGTGACTTGGGTAGCAATGATGTGTAGCTAGATACCACTCACTATTTAAGATAAATTCATGATAGGTTGGGGTATACTAAGTTGAATTTATTTCTTTTCTTGATTACAAATCATGAATTGATTATTGATTTTTATGAATGCGTGCAAAATTATGATGCATCTGCTGTGTGATATGTTGTTAATGTTCACTTTATGTTAGTACATGACTTAAATGGATTCAGATTTGAGAAAACATGAAAAACTAGGAAATTTTTTAGTTTTAACCGACCTATAACTGGTTACTCTCTGCCAGTAAGTAGTTACCACCCTTGGTGGATTTAATTTGAAATTCATATAGGCTAACTGATTAAGATTGTTTAATCATGAATCATGATGATGCTTTGATAATTTTTTAGTAAGTTAAAAAAAGATAATACATTTGGTGAGAAAAACCTAGGGTGATATAAATCCCATCGTATTGAGTTATTCGGAAACACAACCATACTCCTAGTTGGTATGTGTTTTGAATGTTAGGTTTCAATGGAAACCAACCATGTACAATTTTGGGGGATATCGAGGCTCTTTATGGATGCCTAAGATTTTGTTACCAATAATGGGAGTATGGTCCATATGAAGGTTGTAGTCTCTGAGCGGTGTCCGGAATTATGTGAAACGTGTTGGTGGGAGAAAGACATTATTTGTGTACTAGGGAGTATGTGATCTGTGTCCAAACTTATGTGAAGAGTTGTGGCCCAAGAAAGATGTCCCACGTAACTATCCATATCCAGAGGTAGACATGGGTCGTTTGACCCGAGTGTTGATATTCACACACCATTTGAGATCAATTGGATCTCGATCCACGTTCTTTTATGATTGTAAAATATGGAAGGTTGAGAAAGAAACATTATTAATAGAGTAGAACATGAGAGCACCATGACCAAGAAGACATACGGTGTAGTTAGAACTGCACTGAAATAGTTATATCTCACCCTATGTTTAATATTTGTGGTAATTAGGTGAATTACTGATGAAAAGGAAAGATGACATAAAGGATTTAAAGATCTTGTTATCTATTTTTTTGCTGTCTAGCCTATTCTAGTATTTTATTCCATGATTTATGTTGTATATGTACTATGATTGTATCTTTTATCATACATGTATTGGATGTCATCTAGACACTTTTGGTTGTACTTAGTACCAGATATAAAATGTCGAATAATACCATTCTATACGCATATTATTCGGGGTATTACACTTTGAATAATAAATATAAAGTGATAATTCTTATATTCACTTGTCACAATTACATTTTAAAAGTATCACCAATTCTTTCTGTAGTAAATATAACTTTCCATGTAATCTATTATTATATGATTTATCCCATATTTGCTTTTCATAAAAATTTATATTAAGAGGAATGAGGGGATCAAAATACATGGACTACCAATGCGGTAAATAAAAAAGACATATACCATAAGAGTTGATAGCTTTGAAAAGGAATATATCTCTCGAAATAAATGTACTCGAGGAGTCTTACATAGATTTATTTTAAGAAAGTGAGCTAACGATAGAAGCCATTTGGATTAGAAGATGATTATACCTTTCGAGAGGTAATTTTGGGAAACGGGTTGTCTACAACTCACTAGATTTTTGAATGAGAAGGGGCAACTTGAGAACTCTACAACTAAATTGAATTTAAATTGTTTAGAATAGATGAATCCATCTTAACTAATTAGGTTTTAGAATTTAAAGTTTCTTTTACACTTAGTGCCAAAAAAATTAGTCGATATAGTTCACCAAACATAAGATGTAAGTTTATTTTATATACAACTATATTTATTAAAAAGAGTAAAGGAGTTAGTTTTAATATATTTTACTATATTTAATTATGTTGTGAATTCAATACCAAGAACAAAGTATAATGCAAGGCAAGAATAAAGGACAAGGAAGAAGAGGAACACAATAATTGGTTATAATTGCTATTCTTTCACTTTCTCTTAAAACAAGATTACAAGAATAAAAAATAACCTCTCTCACCCTAAATTAGGATTTGCAGCTTACAATGATGAGAGACTAGTATGCTATTTATAATAAAACCTAACATACTAACTAATGGGCTTTTTCTGCAAGGCCCATTACACAAGCCAACTTAATAAACAAGCTAACTTAACAAATTAGGGTTCAACCACTAAACCTAATTTAACATGCTAACAACCCTAGCATCTTCGACACAAGCATGTGAACAACCTTCGACTTCATGCTTAATCCTGTCGAACCATGAAGCTACCCTTCGTTCATACTAAAGTTCGATCCGATATCTCACAAATCTCCACCTTGGATCTAACTCTACAACATCAAGGGAACAAACTAGCTTTCTTCATGCAGCTTTATCAACTGCATACAGTGGAAAAACTTACAACTCGGCAATGTTTTGGTGATCATATCAGCAGCATTGTCTTCAGTCGACACCTTCAGCATTTGGACTTCTCCACGCTCGATTACTCCTTTGACGAAATGCAGCCTCACATCAATGTGCTTAGTTCGCTCATGATAGGCTGAATTCTTCGACATATGTATTGCACTCTGACTATCACATTTAACAGTGATACTTCGACCTTGAAGTTTCAGTTCCTTTGCAAAACCTTCAAGCCACAAGGCTTCTTTCACAGCTTCAGTTAAGGCAATATACTCCGCTTCAGTGGTTGATAGAGCAACAACCTTCTGAAGTGTTGCTTTCCAACTAATTGTTGTGCCAAACATAGTGAAAACATATCCATAAATAGATTTTCTGGAATCCATACAACCTGCATAATCAGAGTTGACATATCCTTTGATTACTGCTTTACTATCTTCACCTAAGGCTCCACCATAAATTAGGACTCTATTCAGAGACCCATTTATGTACCTTAAAATCCACTTCAATGCTTGCCAGTGAGCCTTTCCAGGATTCGCCATGTACCTGCTTACAAGACTTACTGCGTATGCTATGTCGGGTCTAGTACAGACCATAGCATACATCAAAGAACCGACTATATTAGCATATGTAACATCCCGAAAATTCTTATTTAATTAATTTAATCAAGTTTTAAATTAATTATGAGAAATTAACATTTTGTTGAATTATGGGGAAAAATAATGAAATGTTAAGTCATTGGGCCATGCGGTGGAATTAGTAAAGTGGGGGTGTAATTGTGTAAGAGCCCATTTCTAATTTTATGTTTTTCATAAAATAAAGGAAAACAAGAAGAGAAGGAAAAATTAGAACGTGGAAACCAGAAGCTGTGAGAAGAGGAACTGAAGAGCGTGAAGGAGAGCCAAAGAGGAAGAGGAACCAATTCAAGAATTTGGCTAAGGTAAGGGGGGATTCTTCTCATTAACCTCTATTATGGGTTGTATGAATGATTCAATAGAGTTCGTATGTTAGGATTCCGAATTGGATTGTATGTCGGGTTTGGGGTTTGGGGTTTATAGAACCTTAATTCAATTTAGGTTGTGAATGATGATTGGTGATGAATAATGATGTTAAACATGATTAGAAGTATGTGTAAACGTGCAATTTATGTCGTATGTATGGTTTATTTTTCTGAAATTCGTACTGGTATGATTTGAGAGCAATTGGGAAGGATAGAATGCTGTTTTCTGCAGGTTGGGGTTTCTGAAATCTCCGGTTCGCGCCGCGTGCACAGGGTGGCGCCGCGAACAGGTGGGCTGAATGTCAGGATGTTTTGATACGCACAGGTCGCGCCGCGTACCTGTGTTAGCGCCGCGAAGGCGTAACTTTTTCCTCGCTTCACGCCGCGTGTGGATGTTGGCGCCGCGTGCTGTGCTGTTTGGGATTTTTGTTAAAGTTTAACGATGTATAACTTTTTAACCGTTAGTCTGTTTGATGTGCCGTTTCGAACATAGTGAGGCTAATTCAGGGATATATGCAATAAAATAGTGTTTGAGTTGTGACTCGAATTTAATTTAAACACTTGATTTAATTGGTTGTGGTGGTTTATATTGTTATTGCATTGGTTGATGATTATGATTGTTCAGTTGTTTGGTGTTGATGATTAGCATGCGGTATGTGATGCATGCATTTCATAATCATGTTGTGGGCTGTATCCCTTATGGTGGTGGGACAGCGGTAGCTAATTCCAATTGTGTGGAATTGGTGAGAGAAGTAGCCGAATCTTTATGGTGGTGGATCGGTGAGATGGGTTATCCCATGTTTGGTACCACATGCATTTAGTTGCATTGCATTAGGTTGTTGTGTATAATTGTAACATGAATGGAAGTTGTCCAATGTTATAATTTGTGTGTATTTTGGTATGAATGTTGCTATATTATCTGAATATAATTGATTTTTGGGTGAATAATGTATGGATGAAGTTGTATTGTTTATATACCTATAACATTTGTTAATGCGAATGAAACTCACCCTTACTGTTGTTATTTTTCAGATTGAGGAGTAGCTCGTGTACTTGGTGAGGATTAGCTCGTCAAGTAGTTCGTTAGAGTCAGTTGGGTCTGTGTCATGCTCTGGTCGTGTAACACCGGGAACGTTATTTTAGAATTGGCTGATAGACTTCTATTTTGTTTATGGTTTATGGTTGAATTATGAGTCTTCGACTCCAGATGTTTGATTATTCAGTTGTTAAGAATATTCTGCTGTGTTAACATGCTACCTGAATAATTTTTGGTTTATCGTTCCTTTATGGCATGACATGAATATTGTTTATTTTGTTGGCGTTGTAATACTCTTCTTCATGTTTTACTCTGATTTTAATGTTAATTTCCGCGGGGTTTAGAAGGGTGTTACAATAGTGGTATCAGAGCATAGTCGGTCGTTTGAGTCAGAGTCTTAGTGTCGGTTAATCCTTCATATACGATTAGTGTAAAGTTGACACTGTCGATACTTCTTGTTCTAATGAATATTGTCTGATATTTAGCAGAACAATGGCCGGAAGAGGAGGAAGAAATGACGACGCGATTGCTGAGGCTCTGGGCATGATTGCTGGTGTATTAGGAGGGAATGCCAATGGAGCTGGTATTGGTGCTGACAGGCAGCTGAATAGCTTTCAGAGGAACAATCCTCCGTTGTTCAAGGGCACGCACGATCCCGAAGGAGCTCAGAGGTGGCTGAAGGAAATCGAAAGGATCTTCAGAGTGATCGATTGTGTTGAAAATCTGAAGGTGAGGTATGGGACTCATATGCTGTCTGAAGAAGCTGATGATTGGTGGATGGCTAGTAGAGATGAACTTGAATCTGCAGGTGTAGCGATCACTTGGGCTGTATTCAGGCGAGAATTCCTGAGGAGGTACTTTCCTGAGGATGTTCGAGGCAGGAAAGAAGTTGAGTTTTTAGAGCTGACACAAGGTAACATGACGGTGCCGGAGTATGCTTCAAAGTTTGTTGAGCTGGCCAAGTACTATGTTCACTATAACAATGATGAAGCGAGCGAATTTTCGAAATGTGTTAAGTTCGAGAATGGTCTCCGTGATGAAATTAAGCAGGGAATCAGGTACCAGAGGATTCGTCGGTTTACAGATTTGGTGGACTGTAGTAGGATCTATGAAGAGGATAACCTCAAGCTGAAGTCATCTCACTCTCGCGAGTTAGTTGACAAGAAATGGAAGAAGCCTATGGACCGTGGTAAACCATATGGTAGAGGTAATTATAAAGCTGGAAGTTGGAAGAAGCCTAGTGGGGGAGACTCTAGTGCTCCTGTTAAGTGCTTTAAGTGTGGGGAACCTGGACATCGTGTTCACGAGTGCAAAAGCGAAGAGAAGAAGTGCTACAGGTGTGGTAAAGCAGGCCACATTGCTGTTGACTGCAAGGGAAGGACGGTGACTTGTTATAACTGTGGTGAAGAAGGTCACATTAGTCCACAGTGTCCTAAGCCAAAGAAGAATCAAGCTGGGGGTAAAGTTTTCGCTTTATCTGGTTCGGAGACTACTCCAGAGGATCGGTTGATTAAAGGTACGTGTTTTATCCATGGCACTCCTTTAATTGCAATAATAGATACTGGAGCGACTCACTCGTTTATTTCATTGGATTGTGCTAAACGACTGAATTTGGAAATATCTGAGATTAATGGAAGTATGATCATTGACACTCCTGCGTCGGGTTCAGTGACTACTTCGTTTGCCTGTTTGAACTGTCCAATTGATATTTTTGGTAGAGAGTTCGGAATGGACTTAGTGTGCCTTCCGTTGGAACAACTTGATGTCATCCTGGGTATGAATTGGTTGCAATTTAATCGAATTCATATCAACTGTTTCACGAAGACGGTTATTTTTCCGGAAGATGTCGGTGTTGAGGGTGTAGCAGTGACTGCTAGACAAGTGGATGAAGCAATGAAGGACGGGGCTGCCGTGTTTATGGTGATTGCATCCATGGAAGTGAAGAAGAAAGTGGTGAGTAGAGACTTACCGGTAGTATGTGAATTTCCAGAAGTCTTTCCAGAAGATGTAAGAGAGTTACCGCCAGAGAGGGAAGTAGAATTTGCTATTGAGTTAGTTCCTGGAACTAGTCTGGTGTCGATGGCGCCGTATCGTATGTCGGCATCTGAGCTAGCAGAGTTGAAGAGTCAGCTAGAAGAGTTACTGGAAAAAGAATTCATTCGTCCGAGTGTGTCGCCGTGGGGTGCGCCGGTGTTGTTGGTAAAGAAGAAAGAAGGTTCTATGAGATTGTGTGTGGATTATAGACAGCTGAATAAAGTTACTATCAAGAATCGGTATCCATTACCGAGGATTGATGATTTGATGGATCAATTGGTTGGTGCGAGTGTGTTCAGCAAAATTGACTTGAGGTCGGGATATCATCAGATTCGGGTGAAGACGGACGATATTCAGAAAACGGCATTTAGAACAAGGTATGGCCATTACGAATATACAGTGATGCCATTTGGAGTAAATAATGCACCGGGAGTTTTCATGGAATATATGAATAGAATCTTTCATCCTTACCTGGATCAGTTTGTGGTGGTATTTATCGATGATATTTTAATATATTCTAAGAGTGAAGAAGAACATGCAGAGCATCTAAGAGTGGTATTAGAACTACTGAAGGAAAAGAAACTTTATGCGAAACTGTCAAAGTGTGAGTTCTGGCTAAGTGAAGTAAGCTTTCTTGGACATGTAATTTCTAAAGATGGTATTGCCGTTGACCCAACGAAAGTAGAAGCAGTGTCTCAATGGGAAGCTCCGAAGTCAGTTTCTGAAATCCGTAGTTTCCTTGGTCTTGCGGGTTACTATAGAAAGTTCATTGAAGGTTTTTCAAAGTTAGCGTTGCCGTTAACTAAGTTGACTAGGAAGGGTCAAGCATTCATCTGGGATTCGAAATGTGAAGAAGGATTCCAAGAGTTGAAGAAGAGGTTGACTAGTGCGCCGATCTTGATTTTGCCGAATCCGGCGGAATCTTTTGTGGTATATTGTGATGCTTCGTTGTTGGGACTAGGAGGTGTACTAATGCAGAATCAACAGGTAGTCGCTTATGCGTCGAGAAAACTCAAAGTGCATGAGAGAAACTATCCGACTCATGACTTAGAATTGGCAGCAGTGGTATTTGTGTTGAAGTTGTGGAGACATTATCTGTATGGTTCGAGGTTTGAAGTGTTTAGTGATCACAAGAGTCTGAAGTATCTCTTTGATCAAAAAGAGCTGAATATGAGGCAAAGGAGGTGGTTAGAGTTCCTTAAGGATTATGATTTTGGGCTGAATTACCATCCGGGTAAAGCAAACGTGGTTGCCGATGCTTTGAGTAGGAAGTCCTTGCATATGTCTATGCTGATGGTAAGAGAATTGGATTTAATTGAACAATTCCGAGATTTGAGTTTAGTATGCGAAGACACTCCTGTCAGTGTTAAGTTGGGAATGCTGAAGCTGACTAGTGGTATTCTGGAAGAAATTCGAGAAGGTCAGAAAGCTGATGTAGAATTGGTGGACAAGTCGACTCTGATTAACCAAGGCAAGGGAGGTGAATTAAGAATCGACGAGAATGGTATTATCAGGTTTGGTAACCGTGTTTGTGTTCCTAATGTTTCTGAATTGAGGAAGAGTATTCTCGAAGAAGGACACCGTAGTGGATTAAGTATTCATCCTGGTGCTACCAAGATGTATCATGACTTGAAAAAGCTGTTTTGGTGGCCTGGAATGAAGAAAGAAATTGCCGAGTTTGTGTATTCTTGTTTGACTTGTCAGAAGTCAAAGGTTGAACATCAGAAGCCATCTGGATTATGCAACCGATGTTTATCCCTGAGTGGAAATGGGATAGCATATCAATGGATTTTGTTTCGGGTTTGCCGAGAACTGTTAAGAATTGTGAAGCTATCTGGGTCGTGGTAGACAGATTGACGGAGTCTGCACATTTTATACCAATAAGAATGGATTATCCGATGGAAAAGTTGGCTCAATTGTATATTGAGAAGATAGTTAGTCTACATGGTATTCCTTCGAGTATCGTGTCAGATAGAGATCCAAGATTTACGTCGAAGTTCTGGGAGGGTTTGCAGAAGGCCTTGGGTACTAAGCTGAGACTAAGTTCTGCTTATCATCCGCAGACGGATGGACAGACTGAAAGGACAATTCAGTCGTTAGAAGACTTGTTACGTGCTTGTGTGTTAGAAAAAGGAGGTGCTTGGGATAGTTATCTGCCTTTGATTGAATTTACCTACAACAACAGTTTTCATTCGAGTATAGGTATGGCTCCGTTTGAGGCATTGTATGGTAGGAGATGTAGAACCCCATTGTGTTGGTACGAAGCTGGTGAGAGTGCTGTGATTGGACCAGAAATTGTACAACAGACTACAGAGAAGATTAAGATGATTCAAGAGAAGATGAAAGCTTCTCAGAGTCGTCAAAAGAGCTATTATGATAAAAGGAGGAAGACACTTGAGTTTCAAGAGGGAGATCATGTGTTTATGAAGGTTACTCCTATGACGGGTATTGGTCGAGCTTTGAATTCAAAGAAGTTGACTCCGCGTTTTATTGGACCATTCCAAATTTCGGAAAGAGTGGGAGAAGTGGCATATCGTATTGCGTTACCGCCAATGCTTGCCAACTTGCATGATGTATTTCATGTGTCTCAATTGAGGAAATACATTTCGGATCCGTCCCACGTGATCCAAGTGGATGATGTGCAGGTTAAAGACAACTTAACGGTTGAAACGTTACCTGTGAGGATCGAAGATAGAAGACTGAAGCAATTGCGGGGCAAGGAAATAGCTTTATTCAGAGTAGCATGGGGAGGACCAGCTGATGGAAACGTCACCTGGGAGTTAGAAAGCCAGATGAAAGATTCCTATCCGGAACCATTTGCTTGAGGTATGTTTTCGAGGACGAAAACTCTTTAGTGGGGGAGAGTTGTAACATCCCGAAAATTCTTATTTAATTAATTTAATCAAGTTTTAAATTAATTATGAGAAATTAACATTTTGTTGAATTATGGGGAAAAATAATGAAATGTTAAGTCATTGGGCCATGCGGTGGAATTAGTAAAGTGGGGGTGTAATTGTGTAAGAGCCCATTTCTAATTTTATGTTTTTCATAAAATAAAGGAAAACAAGAAGAGAAGGAAAAATTAGAACGTGGAAACCAGAAGCTGTGAGAAGAGGAACTGAAGAGCGTGAAGGAGAGCCAAAGAGGAAGAGGAACCAATTCAAGAATTTGGCTAAGGTAAGGGGGGATTCTTCTCATTAACCTCTATTATGGGTTGTATGAATGATTCAATAGAGTTCGTATGTTAGGATTCCGAATTGGATTGTATGTCGGGTTTGGGGTTTGGGGTTTATAGAACCTTAATTCAATTTAGGTTGTGAATGATGATTGGTGATGAATAATGATGTTAAACATGATTAGAAGTATGTGTAAACGTGCAATTTATGTCGTATGTGTGGTTTATTTTTCTGAAATTCGTACTGGTATGATTTGAGAGCAATTGGGAAGGATAGAATGTTGTTTTCTGCAGGTTGGGGTTTCTGAAATCTCCGGTTCGCGCCGCGTGCACAGGGTGGCACCGCGAACAGGTGGGCTGAATGTCAGGATGTTTTGATACGCACAGGTCGCGCCGCGTACCTGTGTTGGCGCCGCGAAGGCGTAACTTTTTCCTCGCTTCGCGCCGCGTGTGGATGTTGGCGCCGCGTGCTGTGCTGTTTGGGATTTTTGTTAAAGTTTAACGATGTATAACTTTTTAACCGTTAGTCTGTTTGATGTGCCGTTTCGAACATAGTGAGGCTAATTCAGGGATATATGCAATAAAATAGTGTTTGAGTTGTGACTCGAATTTATTTTAAACACTTGATTTAATTGGTTGTGGTGGTTTATATTGTTATTGCATTGGTTGATGATTATGATTGTTCAGTTGTTTGGTGTTGATGATTAGCATGCGGTATGTGATGCATGCATTTCATAATCATGTTGTGGGCTGTATCCCTTATGGTGGTGGGACAGCGGTAGCTAATTCCCATTGTGTGGAATTGGTGAGAGAAGTAGCCGAATCTTTATGGTGGTGGATCGGTGAGATGGGTTATCCCATGTTTGGTACCACGTGCATTTAGTTGCATTGCATTAGGTTGTTGTGTATAATTGTAACATGAATGGAAGTTGTCCAATGTTATAATTTGTGTGTATTTTGGTATGAATGTTGCTATATTATCTGAATATAATTGATTTTTGGGTGAATAATGTATGGATGAAGTTGTATTGTTTATATACCTATAACATTTGTTAATGCGAATGAAACTCACCCTTACTGTTGTTATTTTTCAGATTGAGGAGTAGCTCGTGTACTTGGTGAGGATTAGCTCGTCAAGTAGTTCGTTAGAGTCAGTTGGGTCTGTGTCATGCTCTGGTCGTGTAACACCGGGAACGTTATTTTAGAATTGGCTGATAGACTTCTGTTTTGTTTATGGTTTATGGTTGAATTATGAGTCTTCGACTCCAGATGTTTGATTATTCAGTTGTTAAGAATATTCCGCTGTGTTAACATGCTACCTGAATAATTTTTGGTTTATCGTTCCTTTATGGCATGACATGAATATTGTTTATTTTGTTGGCGTTGTAATACTCTTCTTCATGTTTTACTCTGATTTTAATGTTAATTTCCGCGGGGTTTAGAAGGGTGTTACAGCATATGGGATGCTATTCATATAGGCTCTTTCGACATCAGTACTGGGACACTGATCAATACTCAGCTTGAATTGAGGGTTTGTTGGAGTCACAACTGGCTTCGAATTCGATATACCAAACTTTTCAAGAATCTTCCGTAGATATGCCTCTTGAGATAGGCATAACTTCGACTTCTTTCTATCTCTTCGAATGTCAATTCCAAGAATCCTGGAAGTAGCTCCCAGATCCTTCATATTGAACTCCTTATTGAGTTCAGCCTTCACCCTCATCACATCTTCGACATTGTTGCTTGCTATGAGAATATCATCCACATAAAGCAACAAAATAACAAATGAATTACCAGGTCGAAATCTGAAGTAAACACAGTGGTCGAACTGACTTCTAATGAAACTTATGCGTGCCATGAACTTGTCGAATCTCCTATTCCACTGTCGAGGAGATTGTTTCAGCCCATATAAAGACCTCTTAAGCTTGCACACATAATCTTCCTTTCCTTTTTCGACATACCCTTCAGGTTGCCTCATCAGGATCGTTTCATCTAAATCACCATACAAGAACGCAGTTTTCACATCCATCTGTTCCAGTTCAAGGTCGAACTGTGCCACCATGGCAAGCAACATTCGAATGGACCTATGCTTCACAACAGGAGAGAACACATCATTGAAGTCGACACCTTCTTTCTGAGTGAAACCCCTTGCGACCAACCTTGCCTTGTATCTTTTCGACGTCACTCCTTCAATTCCTTCCTTAACTTTGAAAATCCATTTACAGCTGACTAACCTTGCCATAGCAGGTTTCTTGATCAGTTCCCAAGTGTGATTTTCATGAAGAGATTTCATCTCATCATCCATGGCCTTCAGCCATTCAGTCTTATTTTGACTCCTCATAACTTCCTTATAATCTCTAGGTTCATCATCAAGAACCTCACTGGCAGAGATTAATGCATAAGCTATAAGATCTGCATACCCAAGTCTCTGAGGTGGTTTGATGACTCTTCTCGACCTATCTCTCGACAATAGGTAGTCATCGTCAATTTCCTTAACTTCCTCAGCATCTTCTGCTTCTTCTTCGACTTCATTAGGGATATGCAATTCAGCATCAACATGCTCCACCTCAACAGGAATCTCTACCTGTTCCAGCTCTTCGTCAGATGTTTCTGTACTTCAACCAACATCATCAGTTTTCTTAAAAGCCATTTCAGCTTCATTGAAAACTACATCCCGACTGGTAATACACCTCCTGTGACCTGGCTCTAGGCACCATAGCCTATAAGCTTTGACTCCTTCAGGGTATCCCATGAACATGCATTTCAGAGCTCTAGGTTCGACCTTGTCTTGCCTAATGTGAGCATAGGCTACGCAGCCAAATACTCTTAGTTTGTCGAGATCTGGTGGATGTCCCGACCAAACTTCTTCAGGTGTCTTCATATCTAACACTGTCGAAGGACATCTATTTATCAGATATGTTGCTGTCGAAACAGCCTCAGCCCAGAATACCTTCTTTAACCCCGCACTAGTCAACATGCATCTGACTCTCTCCAAAATAGTTCGATTAAACCTTTCATCCAAACCATTTTGTTGTGGAGTACCTGCAGTAGTTCTATGTCTTGCAATACCAGAGGCTGCACAAAAACTGTCGAATGCCTCATTGCAAAATTCAAGGCCATTGTCGGTTCTCAACCTCTTAACCTTCCTGCCAGTCTGATTTTCTACCAGAGTCTTCCAACTTTTGAAATTCTCAAAAGTTTCATCCTTAGTCTTCTGGATGAATACCCATAATTTTCTGGAATTATCATCTACTATGGATAGAAAATACCTTGCTCCTGAATGTGATGGACACCTTGCAGGCCCCCAAAGATCAGCATGGATGTAATCAAGGGATCCATGTGTTCTTTGTTTGCCTTTGTTGAACTTCACTCTACAAGATTTTCCAAGTACACAGGGTTCACAAAACTTCAGCTTTTCGACTTTGTCTCCACCAAGCAGATTTTGTTTCCCTAATTCGACCAGACCCCTTTCACTGACATGGCCCAATCTCATGTGCCAGATTTCTGTCTTCGATAAAGGTTTCGTGGATGCAACATTTGTCGAACCACTTACAACTTCAGCCTCAAGGGTATACAAGCCTTGTTTCATCACGCCTCTCAAGACTTCCTTCGACCCCTTCATGACTCTTAGGATATTTTTCTCTCATTGGAAAACATATCCTTTCTTGTTGAATTCACCAAGAGAAAGTAGATTTCTCTTCAAATCAGGAACATACCTGACTTCAGTCAACAACCTTATTGACTCATCATGGAGCTTGAACCTTATAGATCCCATACCTGCAATCTTGCAAGCCTTGTTGTTTCCCAGCAATACTGATCCACCATCTTGATCACATAATTCCTCGAACAAGTCTTTGTTTGGAGTCATGTGCCAAGTGCAACCTGAATCCATAACCCACTCTCTTCTCGAGTCACTGCTTGAAACCACAAGAACATCAGATGATTCGAAATCATCTTGAACAATGGCTGCATTGTCATTATCCTTAACTCCATGATCTTTCAGGCGTTCAGGGCACACCTTTCTTGTGTGACCCTCCTTCCTACAATGATAGCATCAAATGCCAGATGCTTCGCCACTGTAAGACTTCGACTGGCTTTTGCCCTTCTTGTCGAACTTACCATTCTTTCGCAAGAATTTTCCTTTAATGGCCAAACCTTCACCAACAGTTGAAGGTTTATGCTCCTTTCGTTCATTCAAGTCCTTAGAATACAAGGCTGATTGAACTTCTTCAAACGTCAGGGACTCCCTTCCATACAGGAGAGTTTCTTTGAAGTGAGCATGTGATCGAGGCAAAGAACACAATAGTAACAGCGCTTGATCTTCATCATCGATCTTCACATCAATATTTTCAAGATCAAGAATCAGCTTGTTGAACATATCCAACTGCTCAGCCAACAATTTGTCTTCAACCATCTTGAATGAATACAAAGCCTGCTTCAGGTAGAGTCGATTTACCAGCGATTTGGTCATATACAAACTTTCAAGTTTCGCCCATAACCCTGATGCCGTCGTCTCCTTTGATACCTGTCTGAGAACCTTATCACCAAGGCTCAACAAAATTGCGCAGTGTGCCTTCTCGATCATAGTTGTCTTCTCCGCTGCCGTTAATGCAACATTCATGGCTGCCTCTCCCTTCAACGCTTCCAAACAACCCTGCTGAACCAGTAGGGCTTTCATCTTCAAGCGCCACAGACCGAAATCATTCACTCCCGTGAACTTTTCAATCTCATACTTTGTTGAAGGCATCTTCTCCACGCTCACCGCACCAATTTGTTGTGAATTCAATACCAAGAACAAAGTATAATGCAAGGCAAGAATAAAGGACAAGGAAGAAGAGGAACACAATAATTGGTTATAACTGTTATTCTTTCACTTTCTCTTAAAACAAGATTACAAGTTTACAAGAATAACAAATAACCTCTCTCACCCTAAATTAAGATTTGCAGCTTACAATGATGAGAGACTAGTATGCTATTTATAATAAAACCTAACATACTAACTAATGGGCTTTTTCAGCAAGGCCCATTACACAAGCCAACTTAATAAACAAGCTAACTTAACAAATTAGGGTTTAACCACTAAACCTAATTTAACATGCTAACAACCCTAGCATCTTCGACACAAGCATGTGAACAACCTTCGACTTCATGCTTAATCCTGTCGAACCAAGAAGCTACCCTTCGACCATACTAGAGTTCGATCCAATATCTCACAAATTAATTGTAATATATTTTTCCAAAAGTATAAGGAAATGCCCCATCTGGTGATTGAAATTGAAAATTTCAAAATATTTTTTTATATATCGTTTATCAATCTATATATATTATGATTTATCCAAAATTATTTTATTACCAGCAACAAAATTTGTTGTTGATACAACTCTTTCTTAAATATAGTAAAATAATTAAAAAAACGAATCAAATTTCAACCACTAAAACTAGTTGTTGTTGTTATTGGAATAAGAAGGTTTTCCCAACAATAATGTGATTGTTGAGAAATTAAGTAATTTATTACTCATACTTAATATTTTTTTGCCAAATACATAACAAATAGTTCTATTTTAAAGTAATAATTTTATTTTCAAAACAATAATTAAGTTGTTGAGTAAAAATTACTTGTTATAGACATTCAAATTAATGTTTGCAATTAGCATGCCGTTCAAACAAAAAAACTATTGCTCATATATATAATTTATATTTTCTCATTATGTTTTCCTAATACATTTTGTGTGTTTGTGTGTATCAACATTGTAGTCTTTAATATTTTACCGATGGCAAATTTGCTAAACATGTTCTTTTCAATAATGCTTATCGAAGTATCTCTTTTAGCATTGTTGATGGGAAATTCCAAAGCAACGCATCGCTTTATTGGTATTAAGGATCATATTGATCACCAAGTTTCCTTACAAACGAGGAGTGTTCATCGCATTGCAAGATTGAGTCCAGAAGGACCTAATCCACACCACGACAATTCCTTACAGTCAAAAAGTGATCATCACATTGCAAAATTGAGTCCAGGAGGTCCCGATCCACATCACCATCTTTCCTTACAGACGAGGAATGTTCATCACATTGCAAGATTGAGTCCAGAAGGTCCAGATCCACACCACCATGTTTCCTTACCAATGGGGAATGTTCATCACATTGAAAGATTGAGTCCAGGAGGTCCAGATTCACACCACCATGATTTCTTGCAAACTAGAAATGTTCATGAAATTGAAAGATTGAGTCCAGGAGGTCCTAATCCACACCATGACAATTCCTTAAATCCAACGAGTGTCGATCACATTGCAAAATTGAGCCCAGGAGGTCCCGATCCACATCACCATCTTTCCTTACAAACGAGGAATGTTCATCACATTGCAAGATTGAGTCCAGAAGGTCCAGATCCACACCACCATGTTTCCTTACAAACGGGGAATGTTCATCGCGTTGAAAGATTGAGTCCAGGAGGTCCAGATTCACACCACCATGATTTCTTGAAAACTAGAAATGTTCATGGAATTGCAAGATTGAGTCCAGGAGGTCCTAATCTACACCACGACAATTCCTTACATCCAACGAGTGTCCATCTCACTGCAAAATTAAGTCTAAGAGGTCATAATCCAAACTACCCGAATTCCTTTCAACCTTAGAATAATCATTGCATTGCATGATTGAGACCAGAGAGTCCCAATTTACGCCACCACCATATTTAACATTAAGTTATCGTTCACTCGACAACTTATCTTCTAATGTATTTTGTGATTTCTGAATTAAGGAGAGTGAGAGAGAGAATAAACTATATTCAAATAAAAGAGAGATAAATAGATTGGAGATGGTAATTGTTACTTTTAATTATATATATAACTTTATAGTGCGTATATTTACCTGTCACAATTATGTTTTGAATAAATCACTAAGGCTTGTCCCATAGTGAATAAAATTTACCAAGTAATTATTATTTTGTGAACTAATATGTACATATTATTTTAATTAAAGTTACTTTGAAGAGAATATTAGGGGAACTAAAAATATAGACTACACTAGTGGAATATAAATAAAACATAGACCACACAAGTTGAATGCTCTAAATTTCTTTGAATATTAATTCATAAAAGGACTGTAACACGATGTTTATTATATGAAAGGTACATACTAAATTAAACTAGTCACTTGATAGGCCTTTATTAAATATTGTAAATTTTATATATTAATTTTTTTCAAATTTATCATCTTGCCACACTTTATTCTATTTTCCAGTCAATAAGATTTTTTAATTCAAATATTATTTAAAAATATTCAGCTAGTTATCTACCTTGAAATGAAATTTATGAATTTATTCCACGTCATTTAATTTTTTTGGACTTAAATACTATGATTTTAAATATTCAATATGTAACAATCCAAACAAGATAAGTCTATAATTATCCCCTTCAGACGGTTAATACGGGTATTGAAACATAGTACAATAGTATACATATTACACGAGTACAAATTTTCGCATACTTAAACATATAGTAAGTCGCATATTTAGGCAATATCAGAGTATGATGGCCATACTAGATCTATGGGTATTAGGTGTATGCGTGATGGGATCTAGTGCTAGTGGGAGATTGACGGCATAAGCCCTAGAAGCCAATAGTTTTTGTACTTGTATCAAATCATATATTAATAATAAAAGACATTTCTTTATTATGTTTGTTTTTCCAAAATAATAAAGTCCTTAGAATAGCTATTCTGTTTAATGAAATGTTAAGTGCGATATAATCATGAGATCCCATGAAACATAAGGACAGTATTCTCAAATTATCTCTAGTCGTGCTTTACTGTGAAGTGGGAAAACAGTAAATCATTGAGACTATTGTATGGATAGACTGACGATCAAATCTCATAGATTATGGATAAAGAGTAATCAAGTCTTCACATAGGTATGAATATTAGGAGTAATATTTATACTGGATTGACCCGCTAAGAGAATTCTACATAGAAATTTATGCAAAGTGTCATAAGTTATTCTTATGGAGATAGTGGTGTATACAACCCTTCGACCTAAATCCACTACGAACCATATATAGATGTAGGAGTCGAGTATTTTTTTTTATTGATCAAATATTAACCGTAATTGGATGGCCGTTAAGATAGTTCACGGGCACTCCACAAATCATGTTAAGGGACATGAGTGACCTAGATAGAACTTTCTCATCCCGCGTAATAGAATAAATGTCTAAGGGCCCAATATTGAATTGGACAAGGGTGACATGGTCTATGCCCTGTGTTCAATATAGACATGAGTGCAAACGGGTAATTTTTTACACAAACATTATCACGAAAGGTTTTGTTAGATCACATGATATTTTTGTGACTTGGGTAGCAATGATGTGTAGCTAGATACCACTCACTATTTAAGATAAATTCATGATAGGTTGGGGTATACTAAGTTGAATTTATTTCTTTTCTTGATTACAAATCATGAATTGATTGTTGATTTTTATGAATGCGTGCGAAATTATGATGCATCTGCTGTGTGATATGTTATTAGTGTTCACTTTATGTTAGTACATGACTTAAATGGATTCAGATTTGAGAAAACATGAAAAACTAGGAAATTTTTAAGTTTTAACCGACCTATAACTGGTTACTCTCTGCAAGTAAGCGGGATTTAATTTGAAATTTATATAGGCTAACTGATTAAGATAGTTAAATCATGAATCATGATGATGCTTTGATAATTTTTTAGTAAGTTAAAAAAAGATAATACATTTGGTGAGAAAACCCTAGGGTGATATAAATCCCATCGTATTGAGTTATTCGGAAACACAACCATACTCCTAGTTGGTATGTGTTTTGAATGTTAGGTTTCAATGGAAACCAACCATGTACAATTTTGGGGGATATCGAGGCTCTTTATGGATGCCTAAGATTTTTTTACCAATAATGGGAGTATGGTCCATATGAAGGTTGTAGTCTCTGAGCGTTGTCCGGAATTATGTGAAAAGTGTTGGTGGGAGAAATACATTATTTGGGTACTAGGGAGTTTGTGATCTATGTCCAAACTTATGTGAAGAGTTGTGGCCCAAGAAAGATGTCCCACGTAACTATCCATATCCAGAGGTAGACATGGGTCGTTTGACCCGAGTGTTGATATTCACACACCATATGAGATCAATTGGATCTCAATCCACGTTCTTTTATGATTGTAGAATATGGAAGGTTGAGAAAGAAACATTATTAATAGAGTAGAACATGAGAGCACCATGACCAAGAAGACATATGGTGTAGTTAGAACTGCACTGAAATAGTTATATCTCACCCTATGTTTAATATTTGTGGTAATTAGGTGAATTACTGATGAAAAGGAAAGATGACATGAAGGATTTAAAGATCTTGTTATCTATTTTTTTTTTTTTGCAGTCTAGCCTATTCTAGTATTTTATTCCATGATTTATGTTGTATATGTACTATGATTGTATCTTTTTTCATACATGTATTGGATGTCATCTAGACACTTTTGGTTGTACTCAGTACCAGATATAAAATGTCAAATAATACCATTCTATACGCATATTATTCAGGGTATTACACTTTGAGTAATAAATATAAAGTGATAATTCTTATATTCACTTGTCACAATTACGGTTTGAAAGTATCACCAATTCTCTTTGTAGTAAATATAACTTTCCATGTAATCTATTATTATATGAACTATCCCATATTTGCTTGTCATAAAAATTTATATTAAGAGGAATGAGGGGATCAAAATACATGGACTACCAATGCGGTAAATAAAAAAGACATATACCATAAGAGTTGATAGCTTTGAAAAGGAATATATCTCTCGAAATAAATGTACTCGAGGAGTCTTACATAGATTTATTTTAAGAAAGTGAGCTAACGATAGAAGCCATTTGGATTAGAAGATGATTATACCTTTCGAGAGGTAATTTTGGGAAATGGGTTGTTTACAACTCACTAGATTTTTTAATGAGAAGGAGCAACTTGAGAACTCTACAACTAAATTGAATTTAAATTGTTTAGAATAGATGAATCCATCTTAACTAATTAGGTTTTAGAATTTAAAGTTTCTTTTACACTTAGTGCCAAAAAAATTAGTCCATGTAGTTCACCAAACATAAGATGTAAGTTTATTTTATATACAACTATATTTATTAAAAAGAGTAAAGGAGTTAGTTTTAATATATTTTACTATATTTAACTAATTGTAATATATTTTTCCAAAAGTATAAGGAAATGCCCCATCTGGTGATTGAAATTGAAAATTTCAAAATATTTTTTTATATATCGTTTATCAATCTATATATATTATGATTTTTCCAAAATTATTTTATTACCAGCAACAAAATTTGTTGTTGATACAACTCTTTCTTAAATATAGTAAAATAATAAATAAAAAACAAATCAAATTTCAACCACTAAAACTAGTTGTTGTTGTTGGAATAAGAAGGTTTTCCCAACAATAGTGTGATTGTTGAGAAATTAAGTAATTTATTACTCATACTTAATAATTTTTTGCCAAATACATAACAAATAGTTCTATTTTAAAGTAATAGTTTTATTTTCAAAACAATAATTAAGCTGTCGAGTAAAAATTACTTGTTATAGACATTCAAATTAATGTTTGCAATTAGCATGCCGTTCAAACAAAAAAACTGTTGCTCATATATATAATTTATATTTTCTCATTATGTTTTCCTAATACATTTTGTGTGTTTGTGTGTATCAACATTGTAGTCTTTAATATTTTAGCGATGGCAAATTTGCTAAACATGTTCTTTTCAATAATGCTTATCGAAGTATCTCTTTTAGCATTGTTGATGGGAAATTCCAAAGCAACTCATCGCTTTATTGGTATTAAGGATCATATTGATCACCAAGTTTCCTTACAAACGAGGAGTGTTCATCGCATTGCAAGATTGAGTCCAGAAGGACCTAATCCACACCATGACAATTCATTACAGCCAAAAAGTGATCATCACATTGCAAAATTGAGTCCAGGAGGTCCCGATCCACATCACCATCTTTCCTTACAAACGAGGAATGTTCATCACATTGCAAGATTGAGTCCAGAAGGTCCAGATCCACACCACCATGTTTCCTTACCAACGGGGAATGTTCATCACATTGAAAGATTGAGTCCAGGAGGTCCAGATTCACACCACCATGATTTCTTGCAAACTAGAAATGTTCATGAAATTGCAAGATTGAGTCCAGGAGGTCCTAATCCACACCATGACAATTCCTTAAATCCAACGAGTGTCGATCACATTGCAAAATTGAGTCCAGGAGGTCCCGATCCACGTCACCATCTTTCCTTACAAACGAGTAATGTTCATCACATTGCAAGATTGAGTCCCGAAGGTCCAGATCCACACCACCATGTTTCCTTACAAACGGGGAATGTTCATCGCATTGAAAGATTGAGTCCAGGAGGTCCAAATTCACACCACCATGATTTCTTGAAAACTAGAAATGTTCATGGAATTGCAAGATTGAGTCCAGGAGGTCCTAATCCACACCACGACAATTCCTTACATCCAACGAGTGTCCATCTCACTGCAAAATTAAGTCTAAGAGGTCATAATCCAAACTACCCGAATTCCTTTCAACCTTTGAATAATCATTTCATTGCATGATTGAGACTAGAGAGTCCTAATTTACACCACCACCATATTTAACATTAAGTTATCATTCACTCGACAACTTATCTTTTAATGTATTTTGTGATTTCTGAATTAAGGAGAGTGAGAGAGAGAATAAACTATATTCAAATAAAAGAGAGATAAATAGATTGGAGATGGTAATTATTACTTTTAATTATATATATATATATATATATATATATATATATATATATATATATATATATAACTTTATAGTGCGTATATTTATGTGTCACAATTATGTTTTGAATAAATCACTAAGGCTTGTCCCATAGTGAATAAAATTTACCAAGTAATTATTATTTTGTGAACTAATATGTACATATTATTTTAATTAAAGTTACTTTGAAGAGAATATTAGGGGAACGAAAAATATAGACTGCACTAGTGGAATATAAATAAAACATAGACCACACAAGTTGAATGCTCTAAATTTTTTTGAAAATTAATTCATAACAGGACGGTAACACGATGTTTATTATATGAAAGGTACATACTAAATTAAACTAGTCACTTGATAGGCCTTTATTAAATATTGTAAATTTTATATATTATTTTTTTTCAAATTTATCATCTTGCCACAGTTTATTCTATTTTCCATTCAATAAGATTTTTTAATCCAAATATTATTTAAAAATATTCAGCTAGTTATCTACCTTGAAATGAAAATTATGAATTTATTCCACGTCATTTAATTTTTTTTGACTTAAATACTATGATTTTAAATATTCAATATGTAACAATCCAAACAAGATAAGTCTATAATTATCCCCTTCAGACGGTTAATACATGTATTGAAACATAGTACAATAGTATACACATTACACGAGTACATCACGAAGATTGGGATGGGTACAAATATACTTTGAGACATTATCTTTTGTTTCTTAAACCGTGAATGATAACACGATTTTATATCATATATTTAGCTTAAAATCAATAAGTATTGTTAGCATTTTCTTTTAATTATATTGTTTTATTATGATACTATGCGAGTATTTGCGATGTTTCAGGTTTTGAGTTCATATTGAGACTATTTGTGAAAAGAAGAAGAAATGGAGCAAAAATCATTATTATTTATTCTTAAAAGATGAAAGAGAGGTGTTGAAGTAATAAAGGGGTGCAAAAGAAGATCCAATTATGCAAAGATGCAAGTTCAGCCCACGAAGGAGCTAGACATGATCACTTGCACGTTGCCCACATTGAAGAAGACCAAGTAAAGAGTGGAGACGTCCGTCTCCCACTCCACATCAACGTCCACGCCACGTCACGAAAAGGAGACGCCCGTCTCCAACTGCTCCTAAAAATCCTCCACTTGAGACGCACATCTCAAGTCTGCTGCCCTGGTCTCCCCAAAAAGTGGAGATGTGCGTCTCCGAGTCCCAAGTCAAGAAGTCCCTATTTTCAAGGAACATATCTGCAGAACCTCACCTATAAAAGGAGGCTGATACTTCAGTTCTCTAGGTCCAAAATTTTGCTAACGAAGTGCTGCCGAATTCATTTCTCCAGCATTTTATTTCTCTCCGCATTTTAATCATTTGCTTTCTTTTTCTCATAACAATTTCTACACCGGAAATTGTTGTGAACCTTTTATAGATCTAACCTTACGTTAGATTTAGTTTTATTTTCCTTGCCTTTAAATTTTATGCCTAATAATTTCTGAAGAACGATCCAGCGGATCTGTGGCGGAAGTTCGAGTACTCCAAGATCCAGATTTATTTCAGATTTATTTTATTCAGGTTATTTATTTATTGCCTTTATATTATTTAATTGCATGATATATTGTATGCCTTTTAATATGCCTTTCATTATAAACCGAACAAATTTATGCATGTTTAACCGTATCAATATGTCTGGCTAATTAATTAAGATATCAGTATGTAAAGTAAGTTAACTGTGGGATCCGAAATAAATTGGCTTAATTATGTTTTATTAAATATCACTTGTTTTTGGTTTTATGTCTAATTTAATTAATAAAGTCTTAAAATCATTAGAGCGAGAGTTTGGGGTTTTAAGGCCGACTAAGGTTAAAATCAATAGAGCGAAAGTTTGAGATTCTTAACTGGATAGTAGACATAGGACATTAGTTTTAAGGATGGAGAAAGCGTATTAAAACTAATTAGACATTATTTACTTTCAAAAAGTGTTTTTAAACCCGACACGGGATGGCGAAAGCGTACGTTAGGGAATACTAGCATGAACCGAGTCAACAGAGCGAGAGTTTGAGACTAGGGGATTTAAGTAGATAACGACTTCATAAAGCAAGCATTTTATTAACTATGTTATTTTCAAAAAGCTTTTCTAAATCTAATGGGATGGCGAGAGCGTACATTACGAGTTAGGATAGTAGTCTAAATCAATAGAGCGAGAGTTTGAGAGGAGGACTTTTAATCAACAGAATTAATAAAGATCTTTAATCGAATGAATACAATAGCCAATGGACCTTCGAATCGCCTAAGTTAAACGAAATACATACTAATATCCGTTTATTATTATATTTCTTAGAATTCACAATTACTTTCCCTTTAGAAACAATCAAAATATTAGTAGCCTTAGCTTTACATAGTAACCTTAGATAACGGTAGATCGATTCATAGTCCCTATGGATTCGATATCTTTTAAAACTACACGACACGACTGTGCACTTGCAGTTATTAGATTTATAGACACGTAAAGTCGCGATCAGTGAACCAAGCCATGTTACAACCCTTGAAAGTCCTAAATGAAGCATGGTTAGTTCGAAAGAGTAATGTCACCAAAAGGTATCCTGACTCCTTAAGGTTTACCACAAATGCTGAGTTGATATTTAATTTTTACAAACATCATGTTTTTATAAACATCACGCTTTTACATCTCATGTTTTAATGTTTTAAAAAAAACAAGACAGACATATGCATTGTAATTTATTATTAAACATATTTTGCTACATAATTTCAAATGTTAGCATCAGGAAGAATTTGTACAGGGTACAACTAATGACCAAAAGTTATCTCGACAGACGAAATCATTTCAGAAGCAATGTCTCCAATGTATACAAGGGGTACGACATGCTTTGTCCAATCAATTTGGGGCAATCAGGTCAAGATTCCAAGAATCTCTCAAGAATACCAATCAATCAGAGGCATGCGTCCAAGTGGGTCGGAAGCTACTTCCAAATCAGCCAGGGGCATCATACTATGTACTAGGGGCATGTCACCCATAGTACACATCTCATAAGGTCCTCACGAGGCGAATATCTTCAAATTCCCTAATAGCTGGGGCAAAGCTATGCAAGGCCTATTTGACAATTCCATCAATACTCATTGGTGTGTCCCAATCAATACAAGTCCAGGAATGGCAGTTACTATAAATACTGGGGGCAATGTTCAAGGCATCCATGCCTTCCCACAGAGTCGACTTCACAAGATCATATCCTCACAGAGTAATCCTCAAGAAGATATATTCAAACGTTCTTGTCCCAACAAGGACTTAGTTCCTCAACGGAGTTTACATCTTCGACATTGCCGGTTCCCCAACACTTTTCTCTTCTCCAAACAAGGTTATTCATCTCTCTTATCCCCAGTCAGGGTACATCAAGATCAATCATTCAAATGGCTCTCATCCCCAAGCAGAAGCCAAAAATCCCCAGCAGAGCATCCTCGAGCATGAAGCGGGAGTTCCTACTAAAAAGGAAGACCTGTACTCTGTATTCTCCACAACATACAGGGATTTATTTTCTCCGCCAGACGCTACTACAATCTATTATCATCATTAACAACATTTTGCATTCATACATCATACACCTCATGGCACACACATAACATACATATGCCTTGTGGCATATGCATAACACTCTCATTCATTTCAAAAAAATAAACATTACAATACATGCATCACGACATTGCATAAAACTAATGTTGCTTTTTCAGTCTATTCCTACAAATCAAATGAACATTATCTTCTAGATATAGTGCAGAGATAATCAAGTTAAAGATTTAATTCTGACACTCATTCAAGACAGAGATTTAGTTCTGACACTTAATTTTGGATATCTTCCAAAGATAGTGAAGGATAGGAAAACACTTAGAAAGGGGAGGGGGTTTGAATAAGTGTAGTCTAAAAACTTGAACGATAAAAACAATTTGCACAGTTATTTTTATCCTGGTTCGTTGTTAACTAAACTACTCCAGTCCACCCCCACGGAGTGATTTACCTCACCTGAGGATTTAATCCACTAATCGTAACAGATTACAATGGTTTTCCACTTAGCCCACGACTAAGTCTTCTAGAGTATCCTGATCACAACCTGATCACTCTAGGAACAAATACTTAGACACAAGCTAAGACTTTCTTAGAGTATCCTGACCACCACGTGATCACTCTAATTACAACTGCTTAGACACAAGCTAAGACTTCATAGAGTATCCTGATCAACACTTGATCACTCTAGTTACTTACAAATTAATGTAATCAATTCTAAGAGTATTACAAATGCTTCTGAAAAGCTATAATCACAACAGTGATATTTCTCTTAACGTTTAAGCTTAATCTCACTAATATATTACAACAGCAATGTAGTGAGCTTTGATGAAGATGAAGTTTCTGAGCTTTGAGTTGAACAGCGTTTCAGCAAGTTAATATTCACAGAATAGGTGTAGAATTGGTAACCTTGCTTCTCATCAGAACTTCATACTTATAGGCACTTGAGAAGATGACCGTTGGGAGCATTTAATGCTTTGCGTGTTCCGTACAACATTGCATTTAATGTTTCACGCTTTTGTCAACTACCTCGAGCCTTGTTCACGCTGTGTCTACTGACGTTGCCTTTAATAGCTTCCAACGTTCCTTTTGTCAGTCAGCGTAGCCTGCCACCTGTACTTTCTTCTGATCTGATGTTTGTGTATACAACGTTTGAATATCATCAGAGTCAAACAGCTTGGTGCAAAGCATCTTCTTGTCTTCTTACCTTGAAGTGCTTCTGAGCGTGATACCATGAGAACTTCAGTGCTTCTGCTTCTGATCTCAAGTTCTTCTGATGCTTCCATAGACCCATGTTCTGATTCTGTCTTGACCATCTTCTGATGTCTTGCCAGACCATGTTCTGATGTTGCATGTTGAACCTTCTGAGACAAAGCTTCTGAGCGCTGATTTGTGCATACTCTTTATATATTTCCTGAAAGGGAAATTGCAATGTATTAGAGTACCACATTATCTCACACAAAATTCATATCCTTGTTATCATCAAAACTAAGAATATTGATCAGAACAAATCTTGTTCTAACAATCTCCCCCTTTTTGATGATGACAAAAACATATATAAATGATATGAATTTGCGATCAGAAAGAGCAGACAGCTAAAGACAAATTACACAGCTATAACATAAGCATGTGAATATGTCTCCCCCTGAGATTAACAATCTCCCCCTGAAATTAATACTAGAAGAATTTTATAAATAAAAACTTCCCTGAGTATTTCAGTAGAGACGTTCACAGTGCTTGATCTTCAGAACATTCATGACTTCTGATTTCTGCTTCCATAGGACAGCTTCAGAACATTGAATTTCTTTAGATCCACAGAACATTCACAGCTTCTGACTTCTGCTTCCATCGGACAGCTTCAGAACTTGAATTTCTTTGATCTTCAGAACATTCACAGCTTCTGACTTCTGCTTCCATCGGACAGCTTCAGAACTTGAATTTCTTTGATCTTCAGAACATTCACAGCTTCTGATTCTTGCTTCCATTGGGACAGCTTTAGAGCTTGAATTTCTTCTTACATCACTTCATGCTATATTGTATCAGAACATTGTTGAATGTACCAGAGCATCTCTACATCCTGAAATGTTACAGAACAAAACTAAACGACAAAAGTCAGCATGAAAGAGTCAGAACATAGAATATGTTTTAGAACATATAATATGTATCAGAGCCATATGGTATGTGTCAGAACACATAAACATAATGTTTCAGATCATATTCTATCATTTGAATATCTGAACATTCTTCCTTCTTGCTTCTGATTCTGAAGCTTCATAGCACTCAGCTTGCTTCAAGAATCCAAGAACTTGATTCATCTTGTTGCTTCTTATGTTGATCTTGCAAAGAGAATATTCAATTCCTGCAACAACACAACTTAAAGCATAGAACTTTGCAAGTTCTGTTAGTAAAGCAGCTGATTAAATCAAATCATTTATCACATATTTCTCCCCCTTTTTGTCATAACATCAAAAACATAAAAGATTTAGATGAAAAACAAAAAGAAAAACATGGAAGAAAAAGATAATTTTCATTGAAGTTCAAACAGACAAGTACAGAAATACACGAAGAGAAGGAAGAAAAGATGCACAAAACGGATGCAGCAAAGGCAAAAAACAAAACAACTAAGACTCAATCTAAGATGACCCTAGCCTTGACAAGATCTTGGCCAACATCTCTTGAACCCCATTGTTGTATCCATCTTGCCTCTCCATGAAAGCTCTAAACTCAGCATTGACTGAGCTTTGCTCATCCTGTTTCTTCTGAATATCTTCCAGAGTCCTTGCAAGACGGGAAGGTTCATCAGAAGAGGCTTCACAGCGTCTATCCAAAGGGATGGCATTGTGATCTGTAGCTTCCATTGAGAGATCATTTGCAGGGATTTCCTCAACAGGAACTGATTCAGCAACATGATCTTCTGCATCAGCTTCTTGCATAGAAGCATCTCCATAATCTGCAGCCGGAATCTCGGAATCTCCATTCTCAAGTGCCTGAAGAATGGCAGCTAGATTCCTGGGGGCAGAAGGACCTTCAACTTCTGGTGGGTCAACAACTTCTGGAATGACCAAGCTTGGGTCTTCCTTAGAAGGGTTTTCCCTCAGAAAGTCAAAGAGGGTCTTGAAATCCCCGAGCAGAACTGGATATTGAGGTCTCCAGACCACAATTTCCCTGCAAGGATTAGCTTCCAATGCAGCAGCCAATCTTGCTTCTTCCAATTCGTCCACAAAAGGCTTCTCCTCAGCAGGAACACAGTTTCTGAGAGGATGGTAGTATATACCATTATCATCCTCCAGAAGGTATCCAGGGGAACCAGGGGCAGCAGCCACTAATCTCTTCTGTACTCCCATTGCTTCTACTTGAAAATCCTTACGAAAGACTTAATCACCATTGTTAGGGCACAGGTGAAGCTCACCATCGTTTTCATACTTACAAGCTGTTTTAGTCATAAACGACGGTCCTAATGAGTTCGTAGCATGCCATTAAGTGGATATGGGTACTCCTGGATTTTATTTTACGTGTTCCTTTTGAGTTTGAATTCATGCAGAAATATCCTGTAATTTCCGCAGGTAAAAGCACAGCAAAAGCTGCGGCTGAATCCGCATGAAAGAAGGTAGAAGACGATGATGTGGGCGTGGACCAGCTGACCCACACGCGTGGCTGACGATGGTTCGGTGGTCAAAGGTCTTGGTCCCTCTTCCACGCGTGGCGTGTTTCCATTCGTTGGTCAACAACCGAGTTCTCTCTCCCCCCATTCCATTGGTTCAGACGTGAAGGCAGCGGGCCCACTTGACTTGGATCAGACGCGTTCAAGGCATGTGCGCACACGCTGGGCCCTTAATCACCAACCACACGATCTCACCTGAGCCAGATCCAAGGGCACCTAGACGCCAGTCCACCGTAGACGCTCAGAGCACTTCCACACCATATCCAACGCCCTCCCAGGTTCTTTTTTCTTCCTTTGTTTTTTTTCTTTTCTTTTTCTTATTTCTTCTCTTTAATTTTTGTTTTTTAACTAACTATTTTAATTCATGATTAGCATATAGGTCATCATACACTTAGTTAATTATTTTAGGTTAATTAATTTAATCATTAGAAAATTAGGATTAGGTTTCTCCTTTAATCTAATTTAGTTAATTAATTTAATTTAGTCAATTTAGGTTAATTATACTATTAATTTCTTTTATTTAATTAGAGTAATTTTAATTAATTTTAGGTTTTTTTAATAAAATTAATTTTAGGTTTAAATTTTAATCATAGTCAGGTTTAGCCTTTAATCAGAATCATATCAACAATGTCAGGGTTGTCTATCAAACTGTAGGCTTAGGTTTTACCCTTAAGTTTTTAGCCATAAGGCTTTTAACCCTGTTTTTTTCTGAATTCATATTTTATTCGCGATTTCTCTTCTCACCTCCATTCCATGATTGTCACATGCGTGTTTTGATTTTGTTTATTAATCTCTATCATTTAAATTTTGACTTTATTTAAATATGCCATTTATTTAATTATTTAATTTCTGTCATTTAAAATTCTAGAAGTTATGTATAGGTCGCAAGGCTTTTTTTTATGTAATAGTAATTAGGACCTTTTATTTTCCGCCTTTATTTTTCTGCCCATAGGTGTTTATTGTAATAGCGTAGGAACTTATATTCTCTGCCTTTAATTTCTGTATGATATTAATTGATGTGGTTAGTAATCTAGGGAGTGCAATCCTGTTAATTAACATATCTCACTAATTACAAGATAACTATTCGAATTGAACCACATGATTGTGCCACACACACACCTTTAGGGTAACCCTTCTTATGCTGCCTGTTGCCTTTTAATTACGATTCTAAAATAGTCAAGTCCCTCCATTCCGAGGATACCTAAAGAAAATGTTTCCCTTAGTTCATAAATCATCATAAGATCATATGTCCCTTCGAAGTTGCCTTAACATAAATGATCTTGTCCCTCGATGCTGCCTCGGAAATAAAGATGAGTGTCCCATTGCTAAGGTATCCTCGCCTGTTGCCTAAATGACTATTCTTCCCTAAAGACTACCTACCCTCTATATGGTAGGGACATTTTTATGGCGAACGATACTTCCTCGATGACCATTTACATCCAATGAAAGGACTTCCTACCCTCATATGGTATGGATAGCCCTTTCAAACTGAAAAGCTAAAAGAACAATTTTTCTAACTTAGGGTAGGTGCTCCTGGTTGCTTGCTCTATTCAAATTCAAATTCAAAATTCAAAATCTTTTCCCACTTCTTTTCAAAGAATCTTTTCAAAAAGACTACGCTTATTTACAAGCTAAAGTTCTTATTCAAACATTTTTCATACACTTCAAACATTTTGAAAATAAAAGTGAGCTAAGCAATTAAGAGCCCATGGATAACCATGGATACAAAGGGTGCTTACACCTTCCCTTTGTATAACTTACTCCCCGAACTCAAAATCTTTTTAAAAGGTCTTTTCGTGTTCTTTTTTCCTTTCCCAATTGGATAAAATAAAAGTCGGTGGCGACTCTTGCTATCCGCACATTTCAAAAAGTCAGTTCTCCCACTGTATTACACTGTGGATCAGATCACTAAACAGTCCATTGCAGTTAGGCATGAGCAGTTGGCTTGTGCAGGGATACTAGATTGATGAACGTTATATCCAGATGGGATCACTGAATGGTTCAGTCATCTAGGGTTTAGTCACTCGCGAGTAGCTTGTGCAGGGTTAGTCACAGCAGTTGGCTGTGCAGGTTGTTAGTCACGACAGATGATCGTGCAGGTGTAATCCAGTTGGGTTATAGTGGACTAAGTCCTTTGTTGAGAGGCAAATCACCTGAGGAGGGTGGACTGGAGGTAGCCTTATTCAGAAGGTGAACCAGGATAAAAATGAAGGTGTCTTTTACTTTCTGCATAATTCATTTAACTCAGAACATTCACGCAGAATATCTTCAGAACTGTACTGAGACAAGTCAGAAGTTCTGATGATATAAATAAGTTAAATTGAATATCTCATTGGTTATGCAACTCCATTCTAAGCATGCTTCCGCAACATTAAAGCATATCCAGAAGATGAGATACTAAGAGAAAGAAAAGAGCTTAGAGAAAGGAAATTTTAATTTGATAAAGAACACAATTCAATCCCCCATTTCTTGTGTTTTTCTTCACCTTCAATTGGTATCAGAGAATGGCTCTGTTATTGATCTCAGGATCAAACACTTAACCGTGTAGAGAGATCCAGAAGGAGAAAAACCACATTGAGTATAAAATCAACGTCAAGGCAAAGATCTCAATACTCTAAGAACATCATCTTCATATCTAAAGGAGTTTTGTGGATCAACATCAAAATTTCATAACAAGCTCAAGACATTAGAAAGAAGAATATGTTCTTAATAGAAATATCCAAAGACCAACAAGTGTGGCGGAAGCAAGTTAGTTGGTCTAAACCAAAGCTAACTCATCAATATTAGATCAAAAGAATGGAGACACAATAGAACAAGACTAAAGCAGAAACAGACAGAACTTCTGCTCAAGAAGATGCTCTCTCTCACTCTCTCATGAAAGACAAGAAGAAAGGTTTATCATCCAATACGGTCAGATATTTCTAAAACTCTATCTTTTATAATTCTGCTGACTTTAAAATAATTTTATTAATAATGTACATAAATATCTCTTGCATGTTTAGCATTACCTGTCACCTACTCCATTATCTATCATATTCACCATGCATGTGTTGTATCTCTGAGCTTACTTTAATTACTACATTCATTTCGTATTTATATGCTAAACAACCATTTCTTGAAAATATCTGACTCAAACTAAAATATGTCTCTAAACTCTGACATATGTCAGTATCTCTTGTCTACTCTTGCATGCTCACCAAAGTTATGAGAAAAGACTAGTCTCTTAAGAGTGCATTAGTATCCTGTCATAGTATAACTGACATCTCTTCATTATCCTCTACATATACTAACATTAGAGCTATATCAACCCTCAAACACTTTCATCTAACAAAATCAAATATCTTTTCATCTCTCTTCCAAATCATCCACATCCTTTTCAGAATATGTCTGCCATGACCTACCATGGAGATGAAAACTATCTGAATATCATCTCTGAGAAGGACCCAAATCTTGCGTTTCTTTTGGAGGATGCAAGGGAATTAATACGGAGTTCCCAAATCTAGTACTGGGCAAACTACTTCACCATGCTCCGAGGTCCTATTTACCCTATTTTAGTAAAAGAATTATGGAAATTTTCCAAGATCAGTGATGATGGTAACACTATCTTTTATGAAATCTTCAAACTCCCCATTTTTGTTACCATCCCATCCATTGTCAAAGCCACAGGCTGTCTCTCATCTGGAGTCTCCACTGAAGAGTTCCAATCTAACCTAAGATTGGTAAACTAGTTCAAAACTCTGTTTGATGATTCTGTTCCCTTTGAACCAAACAACCCTGAACATCTCCTTCACTATCCTAAAATATGGTTCAAATTCTCCCTGTCTAACCTTCATCCTAGAATGCAAGTAAGGAATGACATGTCTCATGGTGACAGGGTGTTAGTGTTCCTTCTAACACACCATTACAGGATTGATTTTCTCCTAAAACCATCTTCAACCACCTAAAGGACACCATTAGGATATCCCGAAACCAGACACACTTCCATATTCCATATGGAAGAGCTCTGCCTGAACTAATCATAAATCATAATATCTAGAGATTAGTTGGACAAGTAGGGCCTAAGAGTGCTCTTACTTCAGAGAGGTGTGAGCGGGTGAACAAGATTGAAGAACTCGGAGACTAATTTCTCTTACAGAGAAATTCACTCAGATGTTCTGATCAAGGCACCCAGCATGTTAGTCATCTGAGACTTGTGGAAGAAGCAATAGTTGATAATCTGTAATACCTAAGTCTAAGACTATGGAAAGATTGTGATTGTTGTTCTTCTTATGTCTTAGTAAATCTTTTGATTGAAAATTATTTCTGCCTTAACCATCATTCAAATAACTAAAGGAACAAAATAAGTTATCTCCATAAAATCTGTTAAGATTCTAATAATGAAAATGTGTTAGAAAAACCCAACCACATTCGTTTGTCTAAACTAACACATAATCAAAAGCAGGATAATTAATAATAAACTCGAGAAACTGAAAAATCAAATCCTTAGACTTCCCTCCATGCGTCTTTGTGTAATGATTAGCACTACACTCTAGGTTCATCTCCTCTGTAAATCATTACCCTAAAAACCAAAGCATCTCTTCATAAATCTTTCCTCTCCCTATAAAATCCTTCAGCCTTCAACCCAAAAACCTCACTGCTCCTACTCATCAAAGACATTCCTCCTTATCTAACCCAGCAAAACTACTGTTCCATGGTTGTCAAACCTTTCCTCGAAAATGAAAGTATACTAGAAATCATCAATGAGAAGCGCATCAATGAATCAAATGATGATTACTATCTCCACACACTCTTCGACCATCAGGGATGGAATGGGTACAAAGAAGTTCTTCTTAAACCCATATATCCAAACCTAGTCAAGAACTTCTGGCTGTATGCATCAGTCAATAGTGACGGAAAAAGGATTTCATCTCACATATTCAGCTCCAGAATTGTGATCTCCAAAGATTCCATTGTTGAAGCTATTCAGTGCTCTTCCCATCGAAGTCTCATGCCCTTAGAGTACTTTGATTACCTTACTAGAAAAAAATTCTTTAAACTTTCCATGCTTCCAAACGTTCTCAAACGATTCTACAATAATCCGAAAAATCTAAAACCCATAAGTAGAGCCTAGGCTGAATTTGTCATGACAAATATTATGCCTCGAGGAACCTGTAAGAATGTCTTATCCTCCCGAGATAAACACCTTGCTCGATGTCTCTATATAGGTCACAAAGTAAATCTACCAGCTATCATCTTTACTCATCTGAAGGAAGTTGTTTTGTCTTCCAGAACTAGGAGACTTGCTATATACCCTATGGGCGAGTCGTCTCTGAATCAATTGAGAAATCTAGGATTCTAACTAACCTTAGACAGACTGCGCTTGCTAGGAGCAACATCATGTCTAGATATAGATGTGAAGAATTTGTTTTCTATCAGTTGTAATTCTCTTGAAATATAATGAAATGTTCTGGTTTGTTATTGTTTATGCTATCTGATATATATATATATATATATATATATATATATATATATATATATATATATATATATATATATATATATACTTAAACATTTTGAATAATGTCATACCCCAAAATTTGCCCACACTTTTCAAAAATTCAAAACTATTTTAAAAATTGGGTTTTATAAAAAATCTTGGGTTCATTTACACTGACATCCTAAATTTTATAAATATTCGATTTAAAGTCTATTTTAAAATATAGTAGTTTACTCTTAAATTGCTTATATTTTAGTAAATAGAAAAATGTTGACTGATGCTTCGTACACTTTCAATTGGTTTTTTTTATTTCAAATAATTAACATAGCACAATTGGTAAGAAGGAAAGACTTGCATATAGAAGGTCAACGGGTACGAATCCCGCTGGGTGCATACGTTTTCTAATCAACAATCCTCTAAAACTTCCTCTGTCCACAAACTCTCACAATTTCATTCACACCACACAGTTAATTTTTTTTGCACCTGGACACAAGTACGTTTTCTAATCAACAATCCTCTAAAACTTCCTCTGTCCACAAACTCTCACAATTTCATTCACACCACACAGTTAATCTTTTTTGCACCTGGACGAACTTGGACACAAGTACGTTTTCTAATCAACAATCCTCTAAAACTTCCTCTGTCCACAAACTCTCACAATTTCATTCACACCACACCTTTTTTAAGTTTTTTTTATATACAAATACTTTCCACCGATGATTTTTATATGAGGCCGCCCAATTTTATTTTTTAATATTTATTTTGTTTAACCAAATGATGATGTCTGGTGGTTCTATTTGTATCCTACGATTTTAAACTAACAATTGATCAACAATAATCAATGGTTCTATTTGTATTCTACGATTTTAAACTAACAATTGATCAACAATAATCAACAATCTCTGCAGAAACACTCATAGTTTTACAAATATTTTTTTTTAAATCTTTTTCAAAACCTTTTCAAAAGTTTTTTTTTAAAAACCTTTTTTGGCCGATCTTTATATGAGGCCCCTTTTTACTTTCAATGTGTTAAATCAAATGGTGATTATGTGATGATTTTCTTAGTTTTTAAATCATATTTTTATTACGAAACTAACAAATTTCACAAACACTCTTCGTATGAGTTTTTAAGTTTCTCCAGCAAAATAACCAATTCTCATTCATGTACTCATTGCATAAAAGGTCCCTTCTTGCACGTTGTTAATATGCACGTTGTTAATATAAACAATGCTCACGGTACATTCACCACACAGTCACACATAAACCATCCACAAAAACCAGTTGTTCATGTATCACTTTTTCTTATATGGTATATAGTACACACTTTATACATACATTATTAAGCCATATTTTCTACACAAAAAACAACATAAGCACAGCATAAGCATCACAATTCCCTACACTGTTTTTCATAAACAGATACACAAATCTGCAATCTTCTTTGACAAAATAAATTTCTCAACCATGAGAACACAAACGTGAAGCCATCAATACATTATCACCCTTCAAATCTAAACAAAATTCACAACAAAGCAAGACAGTGATAGCACTCTGTATTCAAATCTCAATAAAAATTCGATTCCAAATTTTTTTTTGTTGTTATTGTTGCTGCAGAACAGAAGATGCAGAATGGAAACAGAGGATGGAGATAAAACCGAGTTTTCCGCCAATCAAGCGTCTGTAACAACAACGACTCAACCATTGCAGGTCCGTGACAGTGCCGACAATTCTGCGTCAAAGAACAGCCACAGCGAACCTCTTCCCGTGCCGCATAACCACACGCCAACAACATCAGATCTTTCAAGACGCAATTGCGAACAGCCGACACCTCCGATTCAGCCTTCAACCGCTGACGAAATTATTGTTGCGACTCCGTTTGGAACTGACTCTTCCTCCGACCATCTCTCACCATCGCGGCCACACGAAGCAGCGTGTCCGCTACCAACGATGCACGCCATCAAGACACGGCCGATCTTCTTTCCACCTCGACGCTCTGCAGAACCTCCAACAAGCCGAACGGAGCTTCATCAGAACAACATCGACATCACCATCAGCGACAAGGACGAGAATCTTAGATAAAAGGGAAGATCCGAAAATCAAAACTAACCATTCCTTGTTTATTGTTCATGGACTGTTAGCTCTTTGTGTTTGCAGAACCTCGAGAAGAATTGATTTCAATTTTGTGGAAGTTTTATCATGATGAAGGTGGAAAGCTTTTATCTGTTATTAGCGTGAGAACTGAAAGAATTGAGATAGAGAATTGAAAGAGAGGGAGGCGGTCTCTTCTTGTTCCTTGAAGGTATGTTTGGGAGTTTGGAGGGAAGGGAGGGGAGGATTTTGGAAAATATGAAGAATTGGGTGAAAAGAATAAAAGGATTTTGGGTTGGAGGGTTTTGGAGGGTTTGAGTTTATTCATGACATCAAAAACCCCGTAAAATGGAGGAACTCAAAAATTATATTGAATGAGGGTTTTAAAGGGTTTTGAAGAGTTTACATAAATTTCCAAAATATGTTTTAGGTTGTTATAGTATTCTAAAAATTAAAAATTTAGTAATGATAATAACTCTTTTATCATTCAAAACAAAATCATTTTTTCAAAAAAAATATCAAATATTTTCCTATATTTTTTTAAAATTTCGTTTTTGGAAGCCTTCCCCTCCAAACTCCCAAACATAGCCTTAGATTTTTTTAGTTTGAGTTTGCAGTGGGCTTGGAGCATCGAAGCCCAACACGTTTTCAATCTTGCACCCCTACTACTCCGTTCAAACCCCCCATGGCTGCTCATGATTGATTTTGAGCCTGTTTCCCATCTTGTTCAAAGCCCAGCAGATTTCTTATCCAGCTACACCCCTTTCCTTTGATTTTAATAGTTTTGCTATTAGTTTTATTTTAATTGATAAAAAGTATATATATATATATATATATATATACACTAACAAAAATTAGTTGATTAGTGATTAGATTAGACATTTAATTATTTTCTACTATTTAAAAAATCATTAACTAATCGTACCTGATCAGAAGAATCGTCAAGGCAGCAGAATCTGGCTTGGAGAGCAAGATGGGGGGGGCACCTGCAAGGTTCTCCGAAGCTTAAGTTAGTAGCTATCAGAGAATGAGGGTTGAGAGTGAAGAATGGAATACCTGACCCTCTAGTGAAAGAGGGTATTTATAGCCCCCAGCGCTGGGCCAAGGTTCCCTAATTGGGCCAAATCCAATTGGAGGCCCACGTGCTAGGGAACTGCCAGAACGTCCCGTGCTAGGGCTGAGTCAGCAGGAGACTCACGTCCTGGATGAGCATGGCGTAGGGTTCGGAGATGGTTGACCGAATCCTTCGCTGAAGCGTGACGCGTGGTCTTCGCGCGTGGATAACTCGTGACGGTTATCAAGTAGATGGGCCCAAATGATTTGGGCCTGCTCGGCTGGCGAGAAGAGCTGGGCCTGCTCGGCCCAGTCCAGAACAGGAGCCCCCCAAGTCATTAGTCTTATGAGGGTGATGACTTTAACCAAGAGGCTAGCCGAGCAAGAGTACGAGCAATGGTCTTCAACGGTGGGCTCCTCGCATATTTGGCCGACGGGGAGAGGAGCTGCTGCCGGTTATAAGACCGAATGTTGGTCGGCCGGTGCCCACGGGAACCGGGGAGGTGGTTGTCCCTTGGTTTCCACTTGACACGTTTCGGTTACTGCTTGTCAGCATGACTGATAGGCGGCAGCTGTGGAGATTGCCATTATTGCTGCGCCGTTTTTAGGCATGAAAGCTGACTGCGCCCTTTAGGTTCCCCAAGTTGTTTCGTGACACGTGGCCTTTTTTTGTGGATGGAGCCGCCTTGGGGTGTAGGCAATGATGGCGCCTCCTAGGCTGCCTAGGCCATCATGGCACCCTTTGGCCTTCTTTTCCTATATAAGGAGTGAGGAGATCACTCATTTATCACTTAACATTTTTCAAACCTTCAAGATTCGTTCACTGCTGTCCTCTTCGTCTCGTACATCTCTTCTCCGCTCCTTCAAGTAAGTTCCTCGCCTTCTTCTTGCTTTTATTTAAGTTTTATGTTTTATCTTCGAGCGCGACGGGCCGGATTGATGAGTGTATCGAGCAAGGTTCATGAGTTTGCCGAGTAGTCCTAGGAGATCGTTATTTTTCCCATGCGTTTGCCGAGTGAGATTTGAGTGAGTGGGGAAAGAATAGTTGAATGAGACGTCCAGGCTTTAGATTTAATCAAAAGTAGTTTGAATGCGACGAGCGAAGGAGGTTGCATGCCTCAGTTAGGGTATGAGTTTGCCGGAGAGCTAGATGCTCTTACCGTCCATCGCTGTACGTGGCGACTTTATTTTGCGGGCGCTTCTAATTTAGTTCGTCGGTATTCGGTGGCAGGCGGGATTCTTTCCTCGTCTCTTTTCCTCTCCCTTTCACTTGACTTGCGGTGGAAGGGTGGATTTGACCAGTCGAATTCACTGTTTCCTCTGCTTTTCAGGTAAATGGCCGACGAGAACAAAGATGATATCATCTTCGACATATCACATGGGGACGAAGCTGTTGGTTGCTCGCAAGACGAGGGCATTCCCATCGTCGAGACTTCCCCGAGGGAACTTGAGGAATGGGTGGCCGTTGCTCCGAGGACGATTGCGTCGCGTTTCTCGACGCGTCCTAAGGAAGCCTTTAATGTCATCGAGGATCTTGACCAGGACGAGGAGCCTTCTTGGGATGCCTTTGTGCCTAAGTCTCACCAGAGGATTTGCTCGCAATTCCCTGGCCCTCGTTTCGCTATGTATGAGTTCGTCTTCAAGGAGGCTGGTCTCCGGCTCCCTTTCACTCATTTACAACGGAGCGTCTTCGATTGGTTGCGCTTATGCCCGTCCCAGCTTCATCCCAACGCCTTCGCGTTCTTAAGGGTCTTTGAAGTTGTATGTGGGTTCTTGGAGGTCGAAGCGACTCTGCCTCTTTTCTTCAGAGTGTTTCATTTGCAGAGGTTGCGCGATCCGGACGGCAAGTAGAGTTGGGTGTCTTTTAAGCAGCCGAAGAAGCTGTTCGCCATTTATCAGGACTCTATCAAGCATTTCAAGAGTCGGTATTTTATGATCAAGCCACTCACTCCCGAGGCCGAGAACCACTTGTTCGAGGAACGCGAGTACATTCAGGACGGGGTGAAGAGAGTGGGCCCATCTGCTCGGTTCCCGTTGGAGTGGCAGCCTGACCACTTCGAGCGTGGGACCGACTATTATATCTTCCGGGATGAGGATCTCAACGAGCGCGATACAGGGGGGTATCAGCGGCTCGCTTCTTTCGTGGACGGGTTTAGACCGGCAGTATGTACATATCCCAACGGGGATCCCTTATTCGAGGAAGATGGAGGTCCTATGCTGGAGCCTCGGTATATCAACACAAAAGCCGTCCTCGAGTGCGGAATTTACGGGGATGCGATGATTTTGTTAGGTGAGATAGCTATTTCTTGTTCGAACGATATCCTTTTGATTCTAACCCTTTATTTTTCAGGAAAAATGGCCGACCTGCATGACAAGGTTGTGAAGATGAGGGCAAAGAACAAGGCGGCCGTCAAACTGACTGTGAAGCGGACGCGGGTCGAGGAGGTTAAAGCGGATGCTGCGGGCGCCCCTGACGGTGGTTCCCCCTCGTCGATTGGGACGACTTCGGGTGGTTCTCCGGCGGGGAAAAAACAAAAGAATGAAGGGACCCCGGAACTTCGCCCTCTTATCAACGACAACCCTTCCGAGGATGACATAGTGCTGCCTTCTTGTACTTTGCACAGGGGGATTTTCTCGAGGAGGAATGTGCTGCTTGAGCGCGAGGAGGTGAGGCATATAGTCAGGCGAGATCGGGTGGCCCGAGATAAGGACTTGTCTGAGGATCTTGAGGGGATGATGAGGGTGGCCGCCTTGGCTTTGGCCCTCAATGCTCAAAGGGTCTGTCCTCAGAAGGACTATGATGCTCTGCAGACCAAATAGGACGAGCTGGAGCACGAGTTTGAAAATTACAAAGATAAGTATGAGGTCCAAAGCGGTATTGTTGAAGACCTCTATAAATAGCAGGACAAGGTCAGGACCTTGGAGGCCTAGGGAAAAAGGCTCCGTGAGCGAGTTGCTGAGTTAGAGAGGTCTCATCTCCCTTCTGCCGAGGAAGACGAAGACGAGAAGGCCTTGGCGACCCGCTCCCAGCTTCTAGGCAAGGTGAGGGAGCTGGAGGTCGACTGTGTTGCTACCCTGGGGGTTAGATTTAAGGCCGCGGTGGATCAGCTGAAAGTCCTCAATCCGTGCTTGGTGACGAAGGGCATCGGTCCGTACAATAAGGTCGTGGATGGGCGGATCGAGTCAAATCCGGAGTTCGAAGACTGGGAAGATGAGCAGGAGGCCCAGGGTGAGGACAACGGTGTCGAGGAGGAAGATGGCGACATCTGATCTGTTTCTTTTTATTTGTGGCCTGCGTGCCAATGTTTTTGTGGCCTGCGTGCCAAAGTAAAGTTAGTTGGGCGATGCCCGGATAATTTTTTGTAATATTTAGATATCTCCGGCTAGTTTGGTCGGTTTTTAATACTATTCTGCATTTTATGTTCCAATGTTTATTTGTGTTTATCTGATGTTTTCTGTCGAATATTTATG
The DNA here is from genome assembly GCF_029867415.1 of Vicia villosa. Lineage (NCBI taxonomy): Eukaryota > Viridiplantae > Streptophyta > Magnoliopsida > Fabales > Fabaceae > Vicia > Vicia villosa. Next base: position 701,813 of record NW_026705287.1, on the reverse strand, counting down.
TTTGTGCTCGGCCGAGGTTTATAGCCCGGGCGTGTAGTGTACGGTCCGGGTGCGCAGAGCAGGTGTGCGCTGTAAGCGAGCTCGAGACTGCGGTCGGGGCCACGTGCTCGCAGCGTGAACGATCCCATCGCGAGCTGGGGTTCTGCCGTGCAGGTACTTCCGCGGTGGGTCTGTGTGTAAGGCCCGCTGCGTAGTCGGTTTCGCCTCCCGATAGGGGGTATCCGACTGATGCTGTCGTGGAGCATACGCGCTCGTACCATGGCGCGAGTCCTTGCCCAGCCTTTCCTCGTGTTCGCTACGAGTGGCTGGGTAGCATTAGGTTGTTTCTAACTGTAATAGCGTCTGAGTTTTTCAGCATTCCAAGGTCGAGCAAGTTTTTTGCCGAGAAGGTTCTCGAGGTAATACGCACCGTTTTCGGTTTTATCGTAAACTCGGTACGGGCCTTCCCAGTTCGGGGCTAGTTTGCCCTTGCGCGAATCTTTCATGTTTCTGCGGAGCACTAAGTCTCCGATTTCGAATCCGCGCTTGATAACTTTAGTGCTATGGCATAAGGCTATCTGTTGTTTCAATTTCGCTTCTCGGAGGGAAGATCCTGTTCGGATTTCCTCGACCATGTCGAGCTCTTCCCTCATAGCTTCGTCATTGAGTTCCTCCTCGAGAGGTGACTCGGTCCGACGAGAGGGTTCTCGGATCTCCACGGGGATCACGGCTTCGGTGCCATAGGTTAACCTGAAGGGTGTTTCGCCTGTGCTCGAATGTGGGGTCGTTCTGTATGCCCAAAGGACGCTGTGTAATTATTCGACCCAAGCCTTTTTCGCCTCGCCCAACCTTCTCTTTAGTCCACGGAGAATGACCCGGTTGGCGGCTTCAGCTTGCCCGTTCGTTTGAGGATGCTCGACCGAAGTGAAGTGCTGTTTCGTCCCGAGTTTGGTCACAAACTCCTGGAACTTTCTGTCCGTGAACTGGGTGCCGTTATCGGTTATGATCGCCTGTGGCACCCCAAATCGAGCAAGTATGTTCCGCTTATAAAAGCGGAGTACGTTTTTGGACGTGATTTTAGCGAGCGCTTCAGCTTCTATCCATTTCGTGAAGTAATCTACAGCGACCACTAGGTATTTATTCTGGTAAGACCCGACCGGGAAAGGTCCGAGGAGGTCCATTCCCCAGGTGGAGAAAGGCCAAGGCAAGGAGAGAGATTTAAGCTTGTTCGGGGGAGCCAGGTGCATGTCGGCATGACGCTGACATTTGTCGCATTTTTGGACATATTCTTTGGCATCTTGCTGCATGGTTGGCCAATAGTAGCCGGCTCTGAGGGCTTTCCTCGCTAGTGATCGTCCGCCGAGGTGTTGGCCGTTGATTCCTTCGTGAAGCACTTGGAGTACCTCAAGCGCTTGCGAGGCGTCGATGCATTTAAGGAGAGGGATGGAGAAGCCTCGTCGGTATAGTTTGTTTTCGATGATAGTGTACGAACAGGCTCGTCTCTTAATCGCTGAAGCTTCCTTCGCGTCAGCGGGAAGTTCGTCTTTCGTGAGGAAGTTATATACTGGGGTCATCCAGCAATGGTCGTCCCCGATAGCGAATATTTGTAGAGCTCGCGCGTTTTCGCCTATGCTCGGTCTAGGTAGGATTTCTTGGATTACCGACTTGTTTCCCCCTTTCTTTCTTGTGCTCGCAAGTTTGGATAATATGTCGGCACGCGAGTTGTGTTCTCGGGGAATATGCTCGACTTCTGCTTTGACGAATTTTTTCATCTTATCCTTGACGAGCGTGAGGTACTCGGCGAGTACGTCGTTTTTGGCTTGGTAATCGCCGCTGATGTGGGACGCGACGAGTTGGGAGTACGTGTAGATCTTGACCTCCCGCGCGCCCACATCCTCGGCAAGTCTCAGGCCTCCAAGGAGGGCTTCGTACTCGGCCTGGTTGTTCGACGTGTTGAAAGATAGGACTAAGGATACTTCGATGATGAGCCCTTCATCGTTTTCTAAGATAATGCCTGCCCCGCTTCCCGAACTGCTTGAGGAGCCATCTACGTAGATGGTCCATTTGTTCTTGGTCGGGTCCGGGGAATCGGTGATCGAGGTCATCTCTGCTACGAAGTCTGCTAACGCCTGAGCTTTTAATGCCCTCCTGCTTTTGTATTGTACGTCGAACTCCGAAAGCTCGAGGGACCATCTCAGCATTCTGCCGGCCATGTCTGGTCGGCTGAGGAGTTGCTTGATGGGTTGATCTGTTCGAACGAAGATGGTGTGGGAGAGGAAATAGTATCGCAGCCTTCTGGCTGCTATCACTAGGGCCATGGCTACTTTCTCGATCTGTTGGTATCGCACCTCGGGTCCTTGTAGGGCTTTGCTGGTGAAATATACGGGTTTTTTCCTGTCTTCGGTTTCTCGGATTAAAGCCACGGTGACTGCTTCGTTTGAAACGGCTAAGTAAAGGTACAGAGGCTCGTTGTCATCGGGTCGAGAAAGGACGGGCGGTTTGGAGAGCACTTGCTTGAGATGTGAAAGTGCTTGCTCGCATTCCTCAGACCATTCAAAGGCCGCTTCTTTCCGTAGCAGTTTAAAGAAAGGGAGGGCGTGTTGGGCGGATTTCGCGACGAAACGTGATAGTGCGGTGAGCATCCCGTTTAGGACTTGGATGGATTTTTTATTGTTAGGAGTGGGGAGTTCAGAGAATGCTCGGCATTTATCCGAGTTGGCCTCTATTCCCCGTTCGGTCAAATAGAAACCGAGGAGTTTGCCTGCTCGGACGCCGAAGGTGCACTTCTCTGGGTTGAAGCGCATCTTGCAGGACCTGGCCCGCTCAAATACCCGCTCGAGATGGGAGGTGTGGTTGGTGTCTTCTTCGAGATTTGACGATCATATCGTCCATGTACACCTCGAGAGTATCGCCGATCTCTCCTAGGAACACTTTGTTCATCATCCGTTGATATGTGGACCCAGCGTTTTTGAGGCCGAAGGGCATTACGTTGTAGTAATAGTTGCCCAACTCGGTCATAAACGCCGTGCACTGTTTGTCGCTCCTCGCCATGGGGATCTGGTTGTAACCTGAATAAGCATCCATAAAAGACAATAGTTTATAGCCGGCCGAGTTGTCGACCAGTCTATCAATGTTAGGTAAAGGATAGGCGTCTTTTGGACATGCCCGGTTAACATCAGTGTAATCAACACACATTCTCCATTTTCCATTAGATTTCTTAACAAGTACAACGTTTGAGAGCCAAGTTGAATACTTGGCCTCGGAAATAAGATTTGCCTCTAGGAGATCTTTTACAGCTTTCTCGGCAGCCTCCGCTTTCTTGGGAGACTGCCGACGCCTACGTTGAACTATGGAAAGGTGGTGGCAGGCGACCTCGGGGTCGAGTCCGGGCATTTCTGCGGCGCTCTAGGCGAATAAGTCGGCATTGGCTCGAAGGCAGGCCACGAGCTGCTTCCTCGGTAGGTCTGGGATGCCCTTACCGATCTTTACCACTTTGTCGGGGTTGTCGCCCAAGGGGACAAGCTCGAAATCTCCGTCTGGGACAGGTCAGACGGGATGAGGTGCCTTTGATCGCGTCTCTTCCCCGATCTTCAGTTCTTCTTCTGTGAACCGTGCATCAAGATCGACATAGCTGACGTTGGTTGTCTGATGCTGGTCTTCTCGAGGATGCTTGTCTTCGGCCCTTGGCTTTTTGTTGGAGCTGGGTGGAGGGGCGATCAGTTGTAGTCCCTTGACGGAGGCATCGAAGATTCTCCTGGCAGCTTCAATATCGGCGTTGATGGTGGCCACTCGTCCTGTTCTCGTGTAGAACTTCATCTTCAGGTGGACAGTGGAGGGTACGGCGGTTAGCTCGGCCAGAGTGGGGCGCCCGATGATGCAATTGTATAGGGTTTTGCAGTCGATCACCAAGAATCTGGTTTTGACTTGCCTGGAGGCCTCCCCTTCTCCGAAGGTGACAATCAGCTCGACGTAACCCCAGGGTTTGGTGGTAGCTCCGTTGAAACCTTGGAGGTCCGAACCCACATAGGGAGTGAGGTGTGAGTCGTCCAGCTGGAGCGTTCGGAAGAGGTGGGAATACATGATGTCGACCGAGCTGCCTTCATCGACCAGGACCCGTCGGACGTCGAAATTTTCCATTCTAGCTCGGACGAGCAGGGGAATTGTGGCGTTCGGAGCTCCGCCGGGCAGTTCTTCTAGGTAGAAGGTGATTGGCTCTGACTTTCCCCGGAACTTTTGCAGCGTAGGGCCGAGGTCCGCGTTGGCGCTGAGCAATTCATCGAACTTTCTCTTCATTGAGCTGATGGTGAGGGAGCCTGGATCCCCCCTGTTGGAGACGACCATGGCGAATGGGAATCTTTCCCATTTGCTGAGTGCGGCAGATATCCCGACTGATGGTATGAAATCTTCTGGTCGGGTGACGGACAGGGCTACTTGCAGGGGCCTGTTATCCGGCGAGTTCCCCTCGTCAGAGTTTCTTTGGTCGTCCCTTTGGGAAGGTTCCCCTTTCTTTGTGTACCTCGAAAGGCGACCCTCCTTGATCAGTGTTTCAATGGCATCCTTGAGATAAATGCATTCCTCGGTCAGATGTCCGTGACTCTTATGGTACTTGCAGTACTTTGATTTGTCGGTTCCTGGCCTCGCGGGGTTTGACTTCGGGGGCCTGATGTTTGACTTCTTGAAGTCGGTGTTTTGGCATTCGGCCAGGATCCTCTCCTGTGAGGCGTTCAGAGGGGTGTAGTCGTTGAAGCAACCAGAAGGTCCTCGGCGCTCTTTGATGTCGAGAGACCTGTCGTCTTTCCTTTTTTCGTGCCCTCGCCTCGAGCCTGAGTGCTCATAGTTTGAACTGCGAGCGGCGTCATTACCTCGCGAGGCTTTGATGGTGTAGCAACCTGCCTAAAATTTTAACTTAGAGAGTCGCCACCTATTCTGAAGGGCGAATAGGAAACCCTACGCAGTATAGAGATCAGGGTAAGATACTATATTCAGGTCGAGGGAAGGTGTTAGGCACCCTCAACCCTTTCCTAAAGGCTAACATTCAAAGATAAAGGTTTGTGGCAAAATATAAAGAAAAGTGACAAACAGAATAGGGTTAATAATTTTAATCATTGACATGATTAGGGTTTGGAGGAAGGGGACTCGCCTTGTTGCCAAGTGCCTACGTACCTTCTTAGGAAGGATCAGAGTCTACGTAGTTCGGGGTACGGGTTGTACGCCCTTAAGGTTTGAAATTTGATTTGAAGGTTTGAAGATTTGAAGGCTTTGAATAGCCTATCGTAGATAAACATCTGTATTTTTGAATTTGAAGTTTGAATGGATTTTAGAATTATTTTAGGGTTTGGGCGTACAACCCTGATTTGGCACAATTAACCGCAATGATCAATGGGTTTGATCACCATAGTCAAAAGATTAGGGGTTTTGTACCATTACCAATTCAAATCGATTGATTCGATTATCACTAATAACGGATTATTGTATTTTATTATTTTTGTGAATTTTGTTTTGTATTGTTACCCCTCATAACCGATTGATTCGATTACAAATAATAACAAATTAAATTTAGGACCAGGCAAGATTAATCATCACAATCAATAAGATGATTGCAACCATTTAATCGAATATAGTTTGAATTTTATTTTAATTAAATAAACATTTTAATTAAAATTATTATTGCCCATAGCGATTAATCGATTTAATCGGCACGAACAACAAATTGACATTTTAATATAAATATCATGTATTAATTTATTTTAGAAAAAATAATTATTAATACATAAATAAATATATTAAAGGAGATTAATTAAAACAAATTATTAATTAAAATTTATTTGTTTATTGAGATTAGTATTTAGTGTGGCAGTTGGTATGGTACATGGTATGGATCCCAAGGCTGGGGCGTATGATCTAAGCTGAGATGAAATCCTAAGGCTCAGCTCTGAGGATGTATGGTGAGATTTATAGACCTGCGCGCGTGGGATCAGGGAGGAAATTCCAGAAAAAATATATGAAAGGGCTAGGGGTCGAACCCTGGACCCTGGGATTCCCAAGCGTACACTTCACCACCCCAACCAGTTTGCTTAGTCGTTTACAACATGCAACACAAACATGATGTACGCTTACTGCCAGCTAATTCAAAAACAGGCGCGCGAATTCATACGGCCCACTGGTATGGTGACACCTCACCGTCTTCTCCATTACGCCAGACAAAACCTGCACATTTTGCTACGGTTTGGCTACGAGTTCGTTCGTAGCAAACCTCGACCTGCAAGTCACGAATAACACATATACACCAATAAACGTTTCGCGACCCCATCAATCCCTTCGTCCAGAATTCGCGAACCCAGATATAGCCCTAGCTTCATCTAATTTCATCCCTACAGAAAAACCCCAAACCGAGCTCGTGAACCCTAACATGGCCGTTGGCCGTAAACGCGCATGGAAACCAAATTAAACAACCAGATAGCATCTAAACCTCATCTTAATCCAGAATATAACATTAAATTTCATTGATAATGGACATATGGGTGTAATCGAATTCAAGAAGATCATGACATACCTGAGCCTATACGGAGATATTCTGGGGTTGTTGACGGAGAGTAGTGATCCACAAAGCCTCAGAATTCTCCCCAGAAGCCTTTGCAATCGTCAAATCCCTTTAAAATGCCCCAATTCCTCGAAGCCGAATTCAAGCTTTGTGATGGATTTTTGTGTTCTTGTTGTGTACCTCTGCCCCCGAATTTCCAACCCCTAACCTATTGCTCTCACTTGTATACTTATAGGAGAACTAATTTAGGTTAAAGAGAGAAGCCCAAAGCCCTTGAATCCATGGTTGCCATTTTAGAAGAGATTTGATTTAAAATATTTCTAAAATGTGTTCCATTCCAATCTAATCTTACCCATCTGATTTAGCACGAAATTGGATGACTATTATGGCATTTAAGTGATTGGATTTGATTAGAAATCAAAACTAAAACAAATCTTGCACATTTCCTTTATTTATTTTGATTTAAAATATGTTTAAAATGAATAAAAATTCACTAAAATTATATTTAAAAATCAAATGGTCATGGGATTCAATTTGGAGGTCCTTAGTAACCTTATAATCAAGATTGGGTCATAACAAGATAGGCCCATTTGCAAAGTTTCTTAATTTGAACCTCCTTTTTTCACATTTTGCCTTCAAAAATCACCTAACTTTGATCGATCACATCTCACTCAATTTTCAAGCTATGAGGGAGTTCTAATACTTTTTGGAAACCTCAAGAGGTCCTCTATAAGCCACTTTGGAATATACTTTTCATTTGGAGCTTTTATCTTGATCATATCCTCTTTGGGAAAAAACTGCTTTTGGAGGATGCCTGAAAATGCCCTGTAATCTTTTGCATTGTATCTCTCAAATGAATCATTTCTAGCCCTGGCTTGTGAGAGACAAAGTTGTAGGGAATCCAATTTCCTTCAAAATAGGCTTTGCGTGGGGAATTTTTGATGTTCCATGTGAAAGTTATGCCCAGTCAAAGTTGGGTTGACTTTCTCCTAAGAAACCCTAATTTGAACCTTTGTGTATTTGTTCATCTCTGAGTTTCTATTAATGGAATCATGATCAATCTTTGATCAAATGATGGTTGTACTTCACATACTAGATGTTGACCAAAATTGGGAAGCTTTGACTATACTCTGGTGATGGTTGACTTTTTAGGTCAAACTAGTCGACTATGGATCATCTGGACTTTGGGGTGAGTGATCTTTGGGACTGAACCTTGAGCTTTGCATTATTGTGAATGGAATATAGGAGGGCAAATTTTGGGGTATGACAGCTGCCCCTGTTCAATCTTCTTGAACCTGAAGAGGTGGAAGACGATTGGACACTAAAATGCCCTGAAATTTGCTTGCATCAGAAAGGAGACTTGTGGGAGATGGGCTTATAGATGCCATCCATTCGCCTGGTAAGGTACTTGTCTAAAGCATATGCTTTTCGGCCCTGGATTATTTGATTGTATCTTGAGGAGAGAGAGAGTAATGTCTTACATAAGACTACCTGAAGAGATTCCTGAATAGGATGTATTGAAGGTTGACGCGGAGAAGCTTAGGCTTTGAACAATGCTTAGGAAGAATGCCTTGGAGAAGACTAACTGAGGAGTTCTATAAAAGAACTAGATGTATCTTAGAAAAGATTAGATAAATATTTTAAGAAAGCTACCTTGAAAGGCATGATATGGCTTAAATAAGACTCACCTAGAAAGATATGAAACGTTTTAAACAGGACTACCTAGACAGGTTATGGTACGTCTTAAACAGGACTCGCCTGGAAAGGCTCTTAAATAGGATACGAGATATCTTAAACAAGACTTACCTAGAGAGGTTCCTATAAAGGGAGCGATACGTTTTAAACAAAACTATCTAGAAAGACTCCTATAAAAGGAACGATACGTTTTAAACAAAACTATCTGGAAAGATTCCTATAAAGATATGAATGTCTTAGGCAAGATTACCTAGAGAGGCTTCTAAAAAGATATGAAACATCTTAAACAAGATTACCTAGAAAAGGCTTCTAAAAAGATATGAAACATCTTAAACAAGATTACCTAGAAAAGGCTTCTAAAAAGATATGAAACATCTTAAACAAGATTACCTAGAAAAGGCTTCTAAAAAGATATGAAACATCTTAAACAAGATTACCTAGAAAAGGCTTCTAAAAAGATCTGAAACATCTTAAACAAGATTACCTAGAAAAGGCTTCTAAAAAGATATGAAACATCTTAAACAAGATTACCTAGAAAAGGCTTCTAAAAAGATATGAAACATCTTAAACAAGATTACCTAGAACAGGCTTCTAAAAAGATATGAAACATCTTAAACAAGATTACCTAGAAAAGGCTTCTAAAAAGATATGAAACATCTTAAACAAGATTACCTAGAACAGGCTTCTAAAAAGATATGAAACATCTTAAACAAGATTACCTAGAAAAGGCTTCTAAAAAGATATGAAACATCTTAAACAAGATTACCTAGAAAAAGGCTTCTAAAAAGATATGAAACATCTTAGACAAGATTGACCTGGAAAGGCTCTTAGACGGGATGATATGTCTTAAACAAGACAGCCTGGAAAGATTGATATAATTGTCTTGGACAAGACTACCTGGAGAGGTAAGAAATCTTTGGTTGCTTCTGGATTGTCTTTGAAGAAAGGCTTGGAATGAGGTATTTGGAATTGTATCTGTGTGCGTTGAGATTGAATCGTGGATACGATCGCACCTATACTGTAATTAGATGATAACATCTTTTTGATTATGAAGTGACCTGAAAAGGTAGCGTTAGTTCTTATGCAATGTCATGATGCATGTACCATGTAATGAGATTCTCAATGAGAATTATGCATGTACGCCTATCCCACACTGCGGGATGTGAATAGTACAGGCGTGAGAAGATCAAATATGCAACAATGCTCTTTGTATGATGCTAGTATGACTTCCCGAATATCGGAAATTTTGAGGGATGTGCCCCTTGATTTGAAGGAGGGACCTTTCGAGGGAACTCGAATTTCACCATGTCTTGCCTGATATGCCTTGCCCCAGTGTCTGAATTCTTGAAAGATATGCCCCTAGTCAATAGGATTCTTGATTGTATGCTCCTATTTTAGGAAAATCCTCTGGATGTGGTTTCCTCATTCAAGGGTCTTTATCAGGAATGATCGTCTTTGATTAGACCAATTTTGAGGACTCCTTGATGCTAAGTGTTGATTTGAATGTGAAGCAGATGCTTTTCAGAATGAGTCATGCATAACGGTTGCGCCTGACGGACAGTGATTTGCTGAGTACTCAGAATGAGATGATGTCTTCTATAAGATTACCTGAAGAGGTCCTTGGAAAGAATGGGAAATTGTCTTAAACAAGACTGCGCTTTAAACAAAGCTCAAAGGGATGTGTTTGTGCAGAGGGTTAAAAATATTCCTATAGAGGACAAGGACTGTTTTTGTGGTGTTTTAAACAAAACTTAGGAAAAGACATCTTGGAGAAGATTACCCCTAGAAAGGACGGTGAATTGTCTTAGAAAAGACTTTGTACTTTAAACAAAGTTTGACAAGGTTTTTTTGGAAGCGTAAGAGAAGTTTGAATATGTCTTAAAAGACTAACTGAAAAAGTCAAGAGATGTCTTACAAAAGACTACCTAGAAAAGGCTCTTAGTGAGGAATGAGTCTTAGAGAAGACTGTTTGCAAGGGTTTGAAAATAGAAAGGACAAGGAGTCTGGTCTTTAAAAAGACTATCTGAAAGAGTTTGAAAATAGAAGGGATAGGAAAATGTGTCTTAAAAGACTATTTGAAAAATGTTCCTAGAAAGGGTGAGAAGTGTTTGAACATGTCTTAAAGAAGACTATATGGACAGATTGAAAAGTACCCTATAAATGTTCCTGAAAAGGATGTGAGAGTGGCATTGACATCATCTGATACTGAGAGACCTTTGCAACGTGCCCCCAGGTAATGGGCTTGCCCCATGGGCTATTCAGCGTCCTTGAGAGATTCCATGGATCTTGATTTGATCGCCCCATGTAAATAGGATAATGACGAGTTATGCCCCGTGTGCACTTCAGCTATCTCAGTCATGTGTGAGAGATGCTTCTTCTTTCGTCAAGCTTTTAAAAGCTACTTCGTCAGTCAGTAGGATTTTTAGACATTAACCATGCCCCATGTAACTTCTCCCTGATGTTAACATTTAAATCTATATAGACAAGTGTACTTTATAATGAAATGCAAATGCATACGTCTGTCTTAAAAGTTTAAAAACATTTTTTGAGTAGAACGAAGTTTTTTTTTTTGTAAGAAAGTGATATCAACTCAAGAGTTATAGTAGACCTTAAGGAGTCGGGATACCTTTGGTAACGGTATGCTTTCGAACTAACCATGCTTCAGTTAGGACTTTTAAGGGTTGTAACGTGGCCTGGTTCACGGTTTAAAGAAACAAAAGATAGAGGCTCAAAGTTCATTTGTACCCATCCCCATCTTCGTGATGTTCTCCAGTCCTATGCTCAGTTAACTATGCATTCAGTCTCCAAAAAAAATTTGGGAATTGTGACACTGACATTTGTGATGGTTCAAAACCAAAGGTTTATCTGCAAAGGCAGTCATTCTCCTTTTTTGTAGTATTTTCCTTTTGTCGAAGGTACATAGTAACCTTTTTTTGACTTTGTTATCCCTAACTTTTTTGGACTGTTTGTTTTAAAATTACAGTCAGCGGGATGCCCCAATTTTGCCTAAGTCTCCTTAATAGGTTTTGACTTAGCAGGCTCTTGCATTGCTTTCTTTTTCTTTGAGGACATTGACTGCCGGACTTAATGATGACGGAGAACCATCGGTGGTTATGTTCAAAGGAACAGTTTGGAATAATTAAGTTAACTGAGCAGCTACCCTACCCCAGGTTATATATTAAGGGTTTTATTTATATGAAGGAAAACTCCTACTTCTTTAGGCTCAAAGGGGTTAACGAGGGATTAACATCCTTATATCTCCATTATTTTAGGGATTGAACAAATGCCTGTACATCGTCAACACGGTCTGTTCGAAAGCGTAGTGTATGAAATTGTGGTATCGTTTTCGTCATTCTCCCTCAAAAGGTGTAAAACTTTCCACTAGAGTTGAATATCACAAACGAGAAAATCGAGTAAAAACACAGTTTTAAATATAGTGAAAACACTAGGAATGGATCAAGACAAACGTAAGCAATGCATTAATGATTTTTTGAAAAGTACATAGCATATGTCCTAAGACTAATGTTTAAACAAACGGAAAGAAATTGCAAATGGAAACAAAACTAATGATCTAAGAAATCCTCCTTCTAGCCACCTATGGTGTTAGACTTGCTAGGATCTTCGAACTCAATGAGCCCTTCTTCAATCAAATCTTGGATCTTGTGCTTCAATGGACCACAATCCTCTGTGTCATGACCAGGACTATCTGAATGATAAGCGCACCTAGCATGATGCTTGTACCCGGGAGCGGGGTTAGCCGGAGCTGAGTATGGAGGCAGCAGAGTTACCAAGTTCTGACTGAGCAAATGTTGTAGAGCTTGAGACAGCGGCATGTGCAATGGGGTGAATGATCGTTTTGGCTTGGACCTCCAGGGGCGTTGGCCACCCTGTTTTTTTTGCTGATCCTTCTGTTGTAGTGTTGGTGTTTGATTAACCAGGATCGCTCCAACAGTGTTGGGTTCCTTTTTTCCGTCATATGACTTCTTTGTGTGATAGGAACCTGAGGGTGCCCCTTGTATTTTCCCATTTTTGATTCCATCTTCAATTCTCTCACCAATGACTACCAAGTCCGATAACCCTGAAGATATGCTTCCGACCATTTTGTCGTAGTATGGTCCTTGCAAAGTGCTCATAAATATGTCCACCAGTTCTTTGTCCATCAGGGGAGGTTGGACTCGAGAAGCCATCTCCCTCCACCTTTGGGCATACTCCTTGAATGATTCATCCTTCTTCTGTGACATATTTTGTAATTGCATCCGATCGGGTGCCATGTCCAGGTTGTACTTGTAATGCTTTAAGAAGGTGTTGGCCAGATCATTCCATCTTCGGACAGAGGACTTTTCTAATTGCATGTACCAGTCAATAGACGCTCCGCTTAAACTTTCTTGAAAGAAATGTATCATTAGCTTTTGATCGCGGGCGTAAGCAGCCATTTTCCGTACATACATGCGCAAGTGATTCCTCGGACATGTGAGTCCTTTGTATTTCTCGAAGTCGGGAATCTTGAATTTGCGAGGGATAGTCAAGTCTGAGACCAAACTCATTTCGAAGGCATCCACATCAAAGACATCGTATCCTTCTATCACTTTTAGTCTCTCCTCCAGTGCCTTGATTTGTTCACTACCCTTGGAGTCTTCCCTAGAGTTAGGAATAGACTGTTGTGTTTGAGGTACTTGGTCTGAGTTGTCCACCTCTTGCACTCCGTATTGTAGATCCAGGTAATCATCGTCCTTAGGGACATTGCTAGCAGGAATGCGCACTGTGCGGGTTGTCCCTTTTGTTTATGGAGTGGGGACAAATCCTTTTTGGGAGGCCTCTCCTTTCTCTTGGAATTGGATAGCCCTTCTGACAGATCGGACTTGAGGTCTGTCCTTAGCAGGGCCAAAGCCTGGAACAAAACCTAACCCACTCCGAGTGGAGTTATCAGTGAGACTCGTAAGGCGATTCATGTCCCCTTTTGGTCTCAAAGTTAACTCCCACACTTAGGGTTTTAACACTACATAATGCCAGCAGTGTATATAAAAATATAACGGTTAGGCAATTAAATATAAATATATTAACAAAAACAATTAAATATAAACATATTATAAACAATTAAATATTTTTAGATAAAAAAACAAATGAAATTTTTTTTTTAAACAAAATAAAATAATTACAAACCCTAAAAAAAGCGAATTAGCCAAACCCTAAAAAGTTGTCAAACCTAAACCCTGCCAAAACCTAAAACCTATAGGAGCATAGTATTCACCATTATAGTGTCCCCAGCAGAGTCGCCAGCTGTAGCAACCTGCCTAAAATTTTAACTTAGAGAGTCGCCACCTATTCTGAAGGGCGAATAGGAAACCCTACGCAGTATAGAGATCAGGGTAAGATACTATATTCAGGTCGAGGGAAGGTGTTAGGCACCCTCAACCCTTTCCTAAAGGCTAACATTCAAAGATAAAGGTTTGTGGCAAAATATAAAGAAAAGTGACAAACAGAATAGGGTTAATAATTTTAATCATTGACATGATTAGGGTTTGGAGGAAGGGGACTCGCCTTGTTGCCAAGTGCCTACGTACCTTCTTAGGAAGGATCAGAGTCTACGTAGTTCGGGGTACGGGTTGTACGCCCTTAAGGTTTGAAATTTGATTTGAAGGTTTGAAGATTTGAAGGCTTTGAATAGCCTATCGTAGATAAACATCTGTATTTTTGAATTTGAAGTTTGAATGGATTTTAGAATTATTTTAGGGTTTGGGCGTACAACCCTGATTTGGCACAATTAACCGCAATGATCAATGGGTTTGATCACCATAGTCAAAAGATTAGGGGTTTTGTACCATTACCAATTCAAATCGATTGATTCGATTATCACTAATAACGGATTATTGTATTTTATTATTTTTGTGAATTTTGTTTTGTATTGTTACCCCTCATAACCGATTGATTCGATTACAAATAATAACAAATTAAATTTAGGACCAGGCAAGATTAATCATCACAATCAATAAGATGATTGCAACCATTTAATCGAATATAGTTTGAATTTTATTTTAATTAAATAAACATTTTAATTAAAATTATTATTGCCCATAGCGATTAATCGATTTAATCGGCACGAACAACAAATTGACATTTTAATATAAATATCATGTATTAATTTATTTTAGAAAAAATAATTATTAATACATAAATAAATATATTAAAGGAGATTAATTAAAACAAATTATTAATTAAAATTTATTTGTTTATTGAGATTAGTATTTAGTGTGGCAGTTGGTATGGTACATGGTATGGATCCCAAGGCTGGGGCGTATGATCTAAGCTGAGATGAAATCCTAAGGCTCAGCTCTGAGGATGTATGGTGAGATTTATAGACCTGCGCGCGTGGGATCAGGGAGGAAATTCCAGAAAAAATATATGAAAGGGCTAGGGGTCGAACCCTGGACCCTGGGATTCCCAAGCGTACACTTCACCACCCCAACCAGTTTGCTTAGTCGTTTACAACATGCAACACAAACATGATGTACGCTTACTGCCAGCTAATTCAAAAACAAGCGCGCGAATTCATACGGCCCACTGGTATGGTGACACCTCACCGTCTTCTCCATTACGCCAGACAAAACCTGCACATTTTGCTACGGTTTGGCTACGAGTTCGTTCGTAGCAAACCTCGACCTGCAAGTCACGAATAACACATATACACCAATAAACGTTTCGCGACCCCATCAATCCCTTCGTCCAGAATTCGCGAACCCAGATATAGCCCTAGCTTCATCTAATTTCATCCCTACAGAAAAACCCCAAACCGAGCTCGTGAACCCTAACATGGCCGTTGGCCGTAAACGCGCATGGAAACCAAATTAAACAACCAGATAGCATCTAAACCTCATCTTAATCCAGAATATAACATTAAATTTCATTGATAATGGACATATGGGTGTAATCGAATTCAAGAAGATCATGACATACCTGAGCCTATACGGAGATATTCTGGGGTTGTTGACGGAGAGTAGTGATCCACAAAGCCTCAGAATTCTCCCCAGAAGCCTTTGCAATCGTCAAATCCCTTTAAAATGCCCCAATTCCTCGAAGCCGAATTCAAGCTTTGTGATGGATTTTTGTGTTCTTGTTGTGTACCTCTGCCCCCGAATTTCCAACCCCTAACCTATTGCTCTCACTTGTATACTTATAGGAGAACTAATTTAGGTTAAAGAGAGAAGCCCAAAGCCCTTGAATCCATGGTTGCCATTTTAGAAGAGATTTGATTTAAAATATTTCTAAAATGTGTTCCATTCCAATCTAATCTTACCCATCTGATTTAGCACGAAATTGGATGACTATTATGGCATTTAAGTGATTGGATTTGATTAGAAATCAAAACTAAAACAAATCTTGCACATTTCCTTTATTTATTTTGATTTAAAATATGTTTAAAATGAATAAAAATTCACTAAAATTATATTTAAAAATCAAATGGTCATGGGATTCAATTTGGAGGTCCTTAGTAACCTTATAATCAAGATTGGGTCATAACAAGATAGGCCCATTTGCAAAGTTTCTTAATTTGAACCTCCTTTTTTCACATTTTGCCTTCAAAAATCACCTAACTTTGATCGATCACATCTCACTCAATTTTCAAGCTATGAGGGAGTTCTAATACTTTTTGGAAACCTCAAGAGGTCCTCTATAAGCCACTTTGGAATATACTTTTCATTTGGAGCTTTTATCTTGATCATATCCTCTTTGGGAAAAAACTGCTTTTGGAGGATGCCTGAAAATGCCCTGTAATCTTTTGCATTGTATCTCTCAAATGAATCATTTCTAGCCCTGGCTTGTGAGAGACAAAGTTGTAGGGAATCCAATTTCCTTCAAAATAGGCTTTGAGTGGGGAATTTTTGATGTTCCATGTGAAAGTTATGCCCAGTCAAAGTTGGGTTGACTTTCTCCTAAGAAACCCTAATTTGAACCTTTGTGTATTTGTTCATCTCTGAGTTTCTATTAATGGAATCATGATCAATCTTTGATCAAATGATGGTTGTACTTCACATACTAGATGTTGACCAAAATTGGGAAGCTTTGACTATACTCTGGTGATGGTTGACTTTTTAGGTCAAACTAGTCGACTATGGATCATCTGGACTTTGGGGTGAGTGATCTTTGGGACTGAACCTTCAGCTTTTCATTATTGTGAATGGAATATAGGAGGGAAAATTTTGGGGTATGACAGATGGCAGCAGCCTCTCCTTCCTCGAATGCGATGAAAGCTTGAGCTTTGCGAAGGAGGGCGTTCATGGAGTGGACCTTCTCAGTCATGATGGCCTTCTTAAAGTCACTTCCGGGGAGGAGCCCCCGTTCCAGGAGGTACCTCTTCATGTAGTCTGTCGTCTACACTTGGACGGCTTCTTTGTTGAACCTGTCGAGGTAATCTCTTAGAGGTTCGTTGGTACCTTGGATTACCGCTTCAAGGTTCGCCTCCGACTTTGGTTGCCGACGAGACGCCGTGAAGTGGCTTAAGAAAAGGTCTTTCAGTTCAGTCCAGGAGTGGATGGATTCAGGAGGCAGATTCCTGTACCATGTCATCGCTCCTTTCCTTAAGGTGGTCGGAAAGATGCGGCACTTGATGGATCCCCGGACAACATGGTAGTCCATGACAGCTTCGATGCTCCTTATGTGGTCGTCGGGGTCGGTGGTTCCGTCGTACTGATCCAAGACGGGTGGTTTTTCCATACCTTGGGAAGACGAACTCGCCGGATGTGCTCGGACAAAGGACTGCGGAAATCTTCTTCGTCGCTAGGTCCGGGGGAGTTTGAATGTCTGCCCCGCTTGGATTTTGTGTGTGTTTTGCCCGAGATTCTGCGGTTGTCTTTTGGAGGAGAATGCTCGCGGGGTTTCAACACAGCTTTGGAGGGGCCTCGGTGTTCCTGCACGGGTGAGAGGCTCCTGGCTTCAGTGGTTTCAGGCTTATGATTTTTCTGACTCTTTCGAGGTGGAGAGCGGGAATAAGACCTCTGGCGACGGTTCCTCTTAGGCGGGGAACGAGACGAGGACGGAGAGCGCTTGCGATATCTCCTTGGAGGCGAGCGCGAAGAGGAATAGGAACGTGACCGATGGCGTCTCCGCGGAGGGGAACGATATCGTCGCTTCCTTTCCAGCGCGTGGATGCGGTCGCCCTGTTGGCGGATGAGACGTTTAGTTCTCTGCAGCTCTTTGAGTAGGAGGATGGCTGTAGGATCAACGCCCTCGGGGATGTTGATCTGCTCTTCCTCGTCGTGGTTATGAACTCTTCGCCTCTCAGAGGTGTGGGTGAATGAGGAGGCAGCATGTCCATCTCTGGCGTCGGTCTCGTTCTCGTTCTGGGGTCGATCAGGTTCAGTCTGGGGTCGAGTCTGCTCGTCTTCCCCGTTCTGAACGTGTCCCTCGGGAGGAACTTGTTCGACATTCTGAACTTGCTGAAAGCTGTGCACATGTTGGATGTTCTGAATCTGTTGCCTCCGGGGTTGCGAGGTCTCATGTCTCAGCCTTCTCTGTCCGGCAAGAGCATGTTGTGGTCCTTCCTGCCGACGACGATTCGTCACCTCGCGGGTGGAATCTTCGATCAGCTGTTCCAGGAGGAAGGGATCAGGGTTTGGGATGTTGTTGTTGTTAGCCATGACAATCGTGAAAGGTAATGCTTTGATCTTTGTTAAAGAAGGGGGAGCAAGATTCCCACAGACGGCGCCACTGATCGTACCTGATCAGAAGAATCGTCAAGGCAGCAGAATCTGGCTTGGAGAGCAAGATGGGGAGGGGGTACCTGCAAGGTTCTCCGATGCTTAAGTTAGTAGCTATTAGAGAATGAGGGTTGAGAGTGAAGAATGGAATACCTAACCCTCTAGTGAAAGAGGGTATTTATAGCCCCCAGCGCTGGGCCAAGGTTCCCTAATTGGGCCAAATCCAATTGGAGGCCCACGTGCTAGGGAACTGCCAGAACGTCCCGTGCTAGGGCTGAGTCAGCAGGAGACTCACGTCCTGGATGAGCATGGCGTAGGGTTCGGAGATGGTTGACCGAATCCTTCGCTGAAGCGTGACGCGTGGTCTTCGCGCGTGGATAACTCGTGACGGTTATCAAGTAAATGGGTCCAAATGATTTGGGCCTGCTCGGCTGGCGAGAAGAGCTGGGCCTGCTCGGCCCAGTCCAGAACAATTAACATTAGGATTAGGTTTAGGTTAGTAAAAATATTTTTCTAACAACCCATTAATTTAATTAATCATTTAACTTAGTTTTTTTTAACTTAATAAATTTGGGACTTAATTTTTGGGTAAAATGGATTAGACAATAGGTTTAGTTAGTTAGGCTAATTAGTCTAGATATTTAATTAGAGTTAATTTTAATTTCAATAATTAATTAGTAGTTCAAAAAAATAGGTTTTAGTTAGTCTCAATCTTTAATTTATTTTCAAACCCTAATTTCCTCATCTCTATTCCATCCATTTCCGCACATTTATTTATTACTTTATTCTTATTTAAAAATTCTAGAAAAATCTGTATAGGTTGCAAGGTTTTTTGTTGTAATAGTTTAAATTAGGATTTACCTTTCGCATTCCCGTTTTGATTATGTAACCCCCTCCCCGAAGCCCTGTAATAGTTATGATTTTCATGCTTTTGCTTTTACTTTCCTGCAATATATATATATATATATATATATATATATATATATATATATATATATATATATATATATATATATATATATATATATATATATATATATATATATATATATATATATATATATATTTGCGTGTGTTAGTAAATTAGGGCGTGAAAAGAAGTTAACCTCGATGTAGATCACTAACAAAAAAGATAAAATATTTCGAAACAACACACGTGACTGCTACACAGACTCGCCCCTAAGGTGCGCCCCTCTTGGTTGCCTTCGATTATACGACCGTGTCCCTCGAATATAGAGGTATCCATTAGCAAAAGTCCCGACGATAAAACAATCTTCGCAAAGATCATAAGTCCCTCGATGACCCTCGATGTTGCCTACGAATATATGATCCAGTCCCTCGAATGGTTGCCTACGGAACGATGATTGTCCCTTTGAATTTGCTAAAGGTACCTCTATCCTGTTGCCTTCAAACGACCTCCGATGACCCTTCGATAGTCCTGCACATCCAATCAATAGGACTACCTACCCCAAATGGTAAGGATAGCCCTATTTCTCTTAGAAGAGTAAAAAGCATAGAAAAAGACTAATTTAGGGTAGTGTTCTTAATATGCTTAGCTCAATTAAAAAAGCTTTTCGCACCTCTCTTTTCAAATACTAAGGCTACACTTTTAAGCTAAAGTCCTTAAAATTCTTTTCAAAACAAACAAAAAAACATGAGCTAAGCAAATTAAGAGCCCGTAGGCAACTACAGATGAAAAGGGTGCTTACACCTTCCCTTTTCATAATCTACCCCCGAGCCCGTTTTTCTTAAAAAGGTCTTTTTTTGTTCTTTTTGCCCTTCCGAGTTATTGGACAAAATAAAAGTCGGTGGCGACTCTTGCTATCAACAACATTTCTAAAAATCAGTTCTCCCACCGTGTTACAAATAATCTTAATTTTGAAACAGAAGAAGAACTGATAATAAAGGAACAAAGTTTTAGAACTTCTAAGAAGATGCACGCATACATAGCTAAACATCTCTCAATCTTCTGAAGAAACAAACTGAAGAAATTATTTCAGGGGGAGCCATAATTCCGAAATTAATTCATAGGGTTATCTAGTTCGGGGGGGACTATACATCTCAGGGGGAGAATATTATTCCTAAGTCTGATTAATCTCATCCAACCCTCTTAAAAGCTTTTTGATTATAACAAAAATGGGGAGAAAGAATAATAGATTTTGATGAATAAGTTGTTGAAAAATAACTTGCTTGATTGAACATATAAAAGGGGATGAAATATACTTGCTTAATTATTATCACCTCATAAAATTGTTCCATCAAAATATACATGGTTTTTGTCATCATCAAAAAGGGGGAGATTGTTAGAACAAGATTGAGAATATATGTTCAGAATCTGGTTTTGATGATAACGAACATATATTTTGTGAGTAACAATTTTACTACTAATGGTTTCATTTAGTGTGCAGATGTTATGCTTAAAAGCCTTATACAAGACTCATCAGTACAAGAGTACAATGACTACATTAGAAACTAGCTCAGATATGAAAGAGTATATAAGGAATCAAACATCCAAAAGATTGACGAAGCTAAACATCATTCATTAGATGTTCTGATTAAGAACACGTTAAACAGCCAAAGTCAGCAGACCAGAAGCAAAAGAAGCAACGATGGAAAAACAAGCCCACTCAGAAGAACAAGAAACATAAATGTCCACATGCAACAAAAATAGCATCAGAAAGAGTATCAAACAAGCTTCAAGGAATTAAACAGAATTATCAGATACATAAAGTCTAGTTACAACAAGAAGATCACATGAATATATGATCAGAAGTTCTAAAGGTGTAACGCAGTGACATACAACTAGCTACAACAAAGAAGTCACACGCAGGCATGAAAAGAAAATACAACCTCAGCCTACAAAGTGCAAAAGCTCAGAATCAAAAGAAAAACTGTTATAAACATCATCATTAGCAAAACGGTTGCAACAATTAAATGGAACAACTCCCAAGATTGATTAAAGAAGCAACCCACATGCAAGGCGTTGGAAAGACAAGATTAGCCAAGGAAACACGCTGCCAACTGTCATCATCACGCTAAGGGATAAGATTCTGCCGTGAGCGACACTTTTCATTCATGATTCAATCGAGACAAAGCATTCAAGGCAAATCTTCAAACAAATCTCAACGGCTAGATTCCAACGATAACACATCAAGCTATATATAGATCAAACTTTAAACTTGAATGTGTGCAACGAGTGAGTATATCCACTATGCATCTACGGAGCGCAACAACAGAAAGATCCTAAGAATCTGTTGAGAGAGTAGAGCATGAGAGCTTAAACAAAGAAATATAAGACCATGCTTCAGAAGTTACACAAAGAGGCAACGTATACTCAGTATGTGACGAAACAAAATAGTGTTGTCATACACGAATCATAAGCCTATGTGAAGAAAAGACTCCAGTAGAGAAAATGTTGCATGCAATGCAGATTCATTTGAAGGGAGCAATGAATGAAAAAGAATGCAAAGATTAAATCATAATTCACTCTACATTAGAATGGCTTAGAAAAATTATATACACTGAGTTGATGCTCAACAGTGTAATAATTATGTCTGAGATCATCAAACTGTTGTATGCTTTACAGAGACAATAAGATCAGCAGCAGAAGACAAAGATAAATTCAAGAAGCAACTCAAAACAGAGTTGTTGCTCTGAATCTGCTTTCAGAAGAAATGAAGATAAAATCAGAAGCAATCTACAATAGAGCGGTAGCTCTTAATCAGCTTAAAAAGATTTGAAGACGAAGACGCACTCAACATATGGAGCTGAAGCTCTTACTCTGTTTACCACCAAGAAGCAAAGATCTCGTTTAGAAGATTCAGGCAAGAAGACTCCAAAGATTATTCACTCACTCATAGTGATTACTTGTCATTGTATCGTATAGTTTGTACTTAGAATATCTACTTATTAAGAAGCATTATATTGAAACCAATTTAATTTGGTCATGATGCCTTGAGCGAACAAGTAAAGGTCAGAAGCTTGAGAAGACAATGATGGTGGTCATTGTGGAAATTCTCTTGGAGACCTAGTGAAGGTCAGAAGTCCAGGAGTCATTGGATGTTATATCTGTGGATCAAATCACTGAACAATCCATTGTAGTTAGTCACGAGCAGTTGGCTTGTGCAGGGATACTAGATTTATGAACATTATATCCATATGGGATCACTGAATGGTTCAGTCATCTAGGGGTTAGTCACTCGCGAGTAGCTTATGCAGGGTTAGTCACATCAGTTAGTTGTGCAGGTTGTTAGTCACGACGGATGATCGTACAGGTGTAATCAAGTTTGGTTATAGTGGATTAAGTCCTATGTTGAGAGGCAAATCACTTGAGGAGGGTGGACTCGAGGTAGCCTTATTCAGAAGGTGAATCAGGATAAAAATGAACGTGTCTTTTACCTTGTGCACAATTCATTTAACTCAGAACATTCACGCAGAATATCTTCAGAATTGTATTGAGACAAGTCAGAAGTTTTGATGATATAAAGAAGTTAAAATGAAAATCTCATTAGTTATGCATCACCATTCCAAACATGCTTCCGTAACATTAATGCATATCCATAAGATGAGATACTAAGAGAAAGAAAAGAATTTAGAGAAAGGGAATTTTAATTTGATAAAGAACACAATTCAATCCCTCCCTTTCTTTTGTTTTTCTCCACCTTCAATTCAAATATACATTTCACTTTCCATACTCATTTCGCTATTCGCTTGGGTACTTTGAGTTTACGTGAGTTTTGAGTAAATTTGAAGACACCCTTAAAATCTAATTACAAAGCTTTATTTATATTACCAATAAGTATCTGTTTCGTGAACTTAGCTCCACGTTCCCACGTTCCTGGACTTAGCTCCACACAGTCACCACTCCACGATCGTTTCATAGTAATTGCTCACTTTGCACACGTTACTTTCGTTGTTTTATTCTTTTTGTCGACATGCTCACATTTCCTTCACGAAATATTCTAAGTCCACCAAGTTGTCAACCTACTTGGCACATCCCCTTGTGTCGACTCTAAGTCTCCTTTGGAAAAGACTCCCCATGTGCTACTTAGCTGGATTTTGTCTCTGTCAAAATCCCAGGTAACAACTAGCTTATAGCTTATTTTCGAGACGTTATTTCAAATAGCATTTTAGCTTATGACTTATAGCTTATCATTTTTTCTTCCATTTTTATCCTTATTATTTTTAAAAAAACTCACTTTTATCCCGTATAATTTATTTTAATTTAAAATAAAATTATTATATATTAAATATTTTTTTGTCATTTTACATTTAAAAATTAGTTGAACCACTAATTTTACCAAACACTTCAATTAACTTATCAGTTATCACTCATCGGCCATTAATTATAAACTATAAACTATTAGTTATCACTCATAAATTATAAACTATCAGCTAACTTATCAACCAACCGATAATTTTACCAAACATAAGAGATAGTTTTACCAAACATAAGAGAAGTGTAGCATGAGATTTATTCTAGAAAAGGATACATTCTAAGTTAAACTTGTTACTTAACAGGCCGTTATTAAGTGTAAATTTTATATATTAAATTTTTTTTCAAATTTAAGATTTTTTTTAATAACCTAGTTTTTAAAAAAGTTGTTTTACCCTGTCAGAGAATCACAACCGTTAATTTGTTAGAAATATTTAATTTTTATTTTAATTTCTAAAAAAATAATATAAATGAGGAGTTGTGATGCATTGATAGTGTTAAAAATTTTACACTGAAAGTGCAAATCAATTAAACTCATTAAAAAATAGGCATTGAACGTAACATTTGATAGGCATATAATGTAATTGTTGACATACAAAAGAATTTGATGTTGTTGTTGATATGTTTGATGGAATGCCTAGGTGGAACATTATGTCAGGTAACATCATATGATCACGGCTTATCTAGAAATGGGCAACACTGAAAATGCCAAGAAGCTGTTTGATGAAATGACTAAGCGGAATGTTGCTACTTGGAATGGATTAATGGTTACTTGGTTGACAAGTTTGGGGCTAATCTAGAGTCTTTGTTCTTGTTTTCAAGGACGGATGTGTTAGGTTTTGTGCCAGATAGGTACTATTTGTTTGGTTAATTAATTTATGCTTAGTTTCTAAATTGTTTGAGATAAATCTAATTGCATTAAAGTAAAAAATATGTGCTATGTTCTTTGGTAGGACCATGCTATTTCATGAAACGGAAGTCAATGTTTGTATAACCAATCATGGCAAATGTGTGAGTTTTAAGTATGACTTTTTTTAATGTAATGTTTAAAAAAGTTGGCAATTCAATCATGTTTCTTTTTTAAATGAAACCATGAAGACTTTTAAAATAGAAGATGTAATGCCACGATTAAATTAATTAGTGTCTTGCTTCTTCTTCTTTCTTTCTTAAAACCACGACCAATCATCAGATCACATTACTGATAAACTTCAAGCAACACTGCCTACACCAAGATATTCATTCATCAATGTCTTCTTTGAAAGATCGCCGACAACGTAGAGATGGTAAGCTAGTAAACCAATAAGGGAGAAAATCTTTCATTTATTTTTCTATATTAGTACATGAATATATTTTGAAGCTGCTAATTCATATTTTTTTGTTTTTGATATGTATATTTTAGTTGGTCTTGATGAAATGGCTGAAGCATTTATAAGCAACTTTAATAGAGTGATCCGCGAATATGAAGTGTTTTTAAGTTTCAGAGGAGAAGATACCCGTGCATCTTTCACTTCACATCTCCATGCCGCTCTTCGAAACGCTGGAATCTCCGTTTTCATGGACGATGATTCGCTTCAAAGGGGAGATCACATTTCAACGTCAATAAATCAAGCCATCGAAGAATCTCAAATTTCTGTGATTGTTTTTTCAAGAAATTATGCAGATTCGCGATGGTGTTTGGATGAGTTGGTGAAGATAATGGAGTGTCGCAGAACCATAGGTCAGGTGGTTTTACCTGTGTTTTACGATGTAGATCCTTCTGAGGTACGTCATCAGAGAGGTGAGTTTGGAAAAGCATTTCAAAGTCATTTGAGTAGACTTTCAAATAAGGAAGGAAGTCAAGACAGGTATGGAAAATCAGTTCGAAACTTTTTAAACAGTCTGTCTATCTTTAAAGACAAGTCGGAGAAACAGGTGCTGAAACGGTGTTGGAGCGCGGCGCTTCGTGAGGCAACAGGGCTTGCTGGGTTTACAGTGCTAAATTCCAGGTAATTCAATTCAGTTCAACAAACATTTGTTTCTTTCTAGTAAATGATTTTGAATATAAAAAGTAATCTATTTTGACTTTTGGAGTATACAATGATAATGATATGTGTAGGAACGAAAGTGAGGCTATCAAGGATATTGTTGACAAAGTTAAATATTTGTTAAACAAGAAAGATATGTTCATTCTCAATAATCCAGTGGGAGTTGAACCTCGAGTGTCAGATATAATTCAACTACTAGACATCCAACAAACAAATGATGTTTTTCTACTAGGAATGTGGGGCATGGGAGGAATTGGCAAAACCACCATTGCAAAAGCTGTTTGCAATAAAATTGGCTATAATTTTGAAGGTAAGAGCTTCCTTCTTAATATTAGGGAGGTTTGGGAGTCAAATGGTGGAAAAGTGTCTTTACAACAGCAACTTCTCTATGGTATTTGTAAAGAAAACGAAACCAAGATACAAAATATTGAGGAAGGGAAAAAAATATTCATGGATAAACTTTGTCGTAAAAAAGTACTTCTTGTACTTGATGATGTGAATACATTGGATCAATTGAATGCTTTGTGTGGAAGTCGAAAATGGTTTGGTTCGGGGAGTAGAATAATCATCACAACTAGAGATGAACATATACTTAGAGCGATTAGAGTCGACAGATTATACACAATGAAAGAAATGGATAAAAGTGAATCAGTTGAGCTTTTTAGTTGGTATGCGTTCAAGCAAGCGAGACCTACAGAAGATTTTGCTGGAGTTTCCTTAAACGTAGTTGAGTATTCTGGGGGATTGCCGCTAGCTTTGGAAGTTCTTGGGTCATATTTGTTTGAAAGGGGGATAGTAGAGTGGAAGTGTGCATTGGACAAGCTCAGAAGAATTCCCAATGATGAAGTGCAGAAGAAATTAAAAATAAGCTATGATGGTTTAAATGATGATACAGAGAAAGAAATATTCCTTGACGTAGCATGTTTCTTTATTGGAATGGACCGAAATGAAGTTATACTTATATTAAATGGATGTGGACTTTTCGCAGAAATTGGGATAAGTATCCTAGTTGAGTGATGCCTTATAACTGTTGATCATAAGAACAGACTTGGAATGCATGATTTGGTACGAGATATGGGAAGAGAAATCATTCGTGAGGAATCACTAAAAGAGCCTGGAGAGCGTAGCAGGTTGTGGTTTGGTGAAGATGTGCTTAATGTATTGTCAAGCGAAACTGTAAGTACTTCATATACTTTTTGTTTTACTAACTTGTACTTAAAATATCTAAAACTGAAGGAATTGAAAAACCAATATGAGTAAATTTTTAGCACAAACGTGTTTTGGTGATTATCACAATAACATAAAAAACTAGTCTAGTTGTGATTTGAAAATTAGTTTGATTGTGATTCCTAGTTTCTAGTAATAGATGATTGGTTTATAGAAAGTTCTTTTATCTGCTTTGTATGTCTAATTCATGCTTGTTTTAATTTTTGGTTCATCATATTTCACAGGGAACAAAAGTTGTTGAGGGACTGGCTTTGAAGTTGCCAAGAGCTAATGCAAAATGTTTTAGGACTAAAGTATTTACGAAGATGACGAGACTCAGGTTCCTTCAACTTACTGGAGTACAACTTAATGGAGATTTTGGATGCCTCTCAAGAAATCTGAGATGGCTTTCTTGGAATGGGTATCCTTTAAAATGCTTACCTACGAGCTTTTATCAAGAAAATTTAGTTTCTATTGTGTTAGAAAACAGCAATGTCAAACTTCTGTGGAAAGAAACTCAGGTATTAATTTTTACACTGCAATCATAAAGATAGTTTGCTTTCAACTTTCACGGTTAGTGATAAATTGTATTTACTTCAACTTACTTTTTATATACCTTTTCTGTTATTGCAGAGGTTGGAAAACCTTAAAATTCTCAATCTTAGTCACTCTCATTATCTGAAACAAACTCCGGACTTTTCAAATATGCCTAATCTTGAACAGTTAGTACTCATAGATTGTCCAAAGTTGTCTGAGGTTTCCCATAGTATTGGATATCTCAATAAAATTCTTCTGGTAAATTTGGAAGATTGTACTAGTCTTCATAGCCTTCCAAGAAGTATCTATAAGTTGAAATCTCTGAAAACTCTCATTCTTTCCGGGTGTTCAGCGATTGACAAGTTGGAAGAAGACTTAGAACAGATGGAATCTTTAACCACTCTGCTTGCAAATAACACTGCAATAACAAGAGTTCCGTTTTCAATAGTAAGATCAAAAAGCATTGGATATATTTCTTTGTGTGGCCATGAAGGATTTTCACGTAATGTCTTTCCATCTATCATTTGGTCTTGGATGTCACCGACAAGCAATCTCCCATCTCCATTTCAAACATCTGCTAGCACGTTATCCTTGGTTGCATTAGATGTACCAAATAGTAGTTCCCATGAACTATTGTCTATGTCCAAGTACCTTTCGTGGCTTCGATGTCTTTGGGTGGAGTGCGGGTCAGCACTTCAACTTGCTCAAGACTCAAAAAGAATTTTGGATGCCTTATATGCCACAAATTTTAAAGAATTGGAATCAACTTCATCACAAGTTTCAAATGTGAAAGCTCATGCATTACATCAATACTACTGTCAAGTGCACATTTCAGAATCAAATACTTTCTTGAGATCTCTTTTTATTCAAATGGGAATGAGTTGCCAAGTCACTAATGTTTTGAAAGAGAAGATTTTACAGGTTTTACATAGAATTCTCTCCCCTCATTTATATCTAATCTTTCCAACTGTCATTTCTTATAACAGAATTCATTTTTGTCATTCCTAATAATTTCTGAGCCTATTTTCACTATTTCAGAATATGGGTGTTAATCGCCATGGTGGTTGTTTGCTTCCTGGTGATAGTTATCCAAACTGGTTAACCTTCAATTGCAAAGGTTCTTCTGTAAATTTTGAAGTCCCTCGAATGCAGGGGCGTAACTTAAAGACAATGATATGCATTGTCGATTCTTCAACCGCGGATAATATAGCATCAGATGGTCTTAAAAATGTGTTGGTGAAAAATTACACGAAGGCCACTATTCAGCTCTATAAGAGAGAGGCATTAATCTCATTTGAAAATGAGGAGGGGCGGAGCTTAGTATCAAGTATAGAACCAGGTAACAAAGTCGAGGTTATTGTTGTTTTTGAGAACAATTTCATTGTCAAGAAGGTAACAATTTATCTCATATATGATGAACCAAATGGAAAAATGATAGAGCAAAGCCCTGATCTAAATGCTCCAAGGGGGAAAAGTAGACTTAACAATTAGATAAGAAAATGAAAAGTATGCTCAAACATGTTTCGGAGAAATCAGTTAACATGTTTAGTTTTTCTTTTGTTGGATTTTACAATCTTGTTATCTAACAAAAGATGTACTTATTGGTTATCTCATTGTAAAATCATTGTTTAAATAAAATTCAAACTTTCATTTTTGATGGCATATCTCACTAAGTTCACATGGTACATATTTTCTAAACAAAAAAGTATGAATATAGAATTTGAATAAAATTGTAAACTAAATAATAACTTGACATTCTGAAAATCTTGTTGACTATTATTTCCTCTCATCTCTAAACATGTACAATAATAAATTAAGCCAGATGAAACTGCATAGGACACTAAAAAGTAACTGTTCATTCTGCACACAGATTTTTATTTGCTGCAGAATTTTTTTGCAGTCACTACTTTTACAATCTCCTCACATCTTCTAGATTCTATCTCATTGTAACAAGATTCTTCCTCTTCCATTTCAAGTGATCAAAGAAAATTTAATGAAACCAAGTTCTTTGTGAATTGGTCCATCATATATGAGATAAATTCTTGTACTCTTTACAACGAAATTGCTCTCAGAAACAACAACAAATTCCACTTTATTACCAATTTGAATACTTGATATTGCACTCTGCAACTCCTCATCTTCAAATGATGCTAATGCCTCGGTCTTAAAAAGCATAAAGGTGGCCTTTGTGTAATTTATCACCAACACACTTTTAATAGGGTCATCTGATGTTATGTTATCCGGGGTTGAAGGATAGACAACACACATAATTGTGTTCAAGTTACGCCCTAACACTATAGGAACTTCAAATTTCACAGAAGAACCATCACAGTTGAAGTTAAAGCAGTATGGATGACTCCCGCCCTTACCCTGTAACAGTAAAAATAGGCTCAAAATTTCATATAATGTTTCAACAATTGAAGATACATGTATATAGAGAGAGTTCAATGTGAAACCTGTAAAATTTCCTCTTTTAGACTTTCTGTTACTTGGCAATTCACTCCAGTTTGAAAAAACCGAGGTTTGAAGGAAGTTTCTGAACCTGAAATGTGAACTTGTTCCATTTCTTCAGAATCTGTGACAGATAAAGCATTTAAAATTATTTTTGCGCTTCGAGAAAGATCAACTTTTGAATCACATTTCACCCATAGACATTGACATTGTGGAAGGTACTCAAACATTGATGATAACTCGAGGGAACTACTACGAGGTGCATTGAGAGGCACAATGGATGAGAGATTATTTCTTGGTGATGTCCAAGACTTGATGATAGATGGAAACACATCACTTGGGAATCCTTCATAGCCGCACAAAGAAATATATCCAATTTTTTGTAACTTTTCTAACGAAAATGGTACTTTTGTTATTGCAGTGTTATTTGCAATGAGGGTGGTTAATGATTCCAACTGTTCCAAATCCTCCTCCAACTTGTCAATCTTTGAACATCCAGAAATGATGAGAGTTTTTAGAGATTTCAGTTTATAGAGACTTCTTGGAAGACTTTGAAGGCTGATACAATCTTCCAAATTTATCAGAAGAACCTTTTTATTATATTCAAAAGTATCGGAAACTTCAGACAACCTTGGACAATCAATGAGTATTAAT
The DNA here is from genome assembly GCF_029867415.1 of Vicia villosa. Taxonomy (NCBI): domain Eukaryota; kingdom Viridiplantae; phylum Streptophyta; class Magnoliopsida; order Fabales; family Fabaceae; genus Vicia; species Vicia villosa. Next base: position 671,819 of record NW_026705287.1, on the reverse strand, counting down.
TGTTCAAGATTAGGTAACTTTGAAAAGTCGGGAGTCTTTGCGAGATAATGAGAATGACTAAGATTGAGAATTTTTAGTTTCTCTAGACTCTGCAAGAACAAGAATGTAGAAAACTTAGAGAAGAAGTATAAAAACTTTGTCAAAATAACCACATGATATGATAATATTAAATATTGAGGGAGTTAAGTGAAATAAAAAGTAATACCTGGGTTTGTTTGTCATTCCACAGATATTTGATTTTGCTGTTTTCTAACTCAATAGAAACTAAATTTCTTAGATAAAAGCTTGTAGGTATAGATGTTAAAGGAAAACCATTCCAAGAAAGCCATCTCAAATTTTTTGAAAGATATTCAAAGTCATCATTAAGTTTTACTCCATCAAGTTGAAGCAATCTGAGTCTGGTCATTTTCTCAAATGCCTTAGTACTAAAACATTTTGTACTAGCTCTTGGCAACATCAAAGCAAGTCCTTCAACATTTGTTCCCTACATATGATGGAAACAAAATTAAAACAAGCATAAAATAAATATACAAGGTAGATAAAAAAACTTTTCATAAACCAATCATTTGTTTCTATAATCTATGAAGCACAATATGATTCACAATCAAGCTAATTTTCAAATCACAACTAAACTAGTTTTATCAAATACTTTAAGTCCAAAATAGAGAGAAAAAATGAATGTAGATGAAGTACTTACAGTTCGTTTTGATAATACCTCAAGAACATCTTTATTAAACCACAACCTGCTATGCTTTTCTGGATTTTTGGGTGAATTTTCACGGGTGATTTCTCTTCCCATATCTCGCAGCAAATCATGCATTCTAAGTTTGTTTGTATCATCAACTGTCACAAGACTTCGCGCCACAAGGATATTTATTCCATTTTCTGGATAAAGTTCACATTCATTTAATATATGTATAACATCATTTCGGTCCATGCCAATAAAGAAACAAGCTATATCAAGAAATATATCCTTCTGAGTGTCATCCTCCAAACCATCGTAACTTATTCTTAACTTCTTCTGAATTTGATCATTTGGGATTGTTTTGAGTTTTTCCAATACACACTCCCACTCTTTTACCTCCCTACCATACAAATACGACCCAAGAACTTCTAAAGCTAGTGGCAATCTCCCAGCATACTCAACAACATTTTTGGAAATTTCAATAAAAACTTCTTTAGGTTTCACTTGCTTGAACGAGTGCCAACTGAAAAGCTCAATTGATTCTCTTTCATCCATTTCTTGCATATTGTAAAATTTATCCACTCTATTCCCTTTAAGTAAATCCATATTTCTAGTTGTGATAATTATTCTACTACCTGAACCAAACCATTGCCGATCTCCACATAAAGCATTCAATTGATCCAATGTATTCACATCATCAAGTACGAGAAATACTCTTTTATGGCAAAGTTTATCCTTTAATATACGTTTTCCTTGGTCAATGTTTTGTATCCCTGTTGTTGTTTCTTTATAGATATCAAAGAGAATTTGTTCTTGTAAAGACACTTGTCCAACATTTTGTTCCCAAACTTCCCTAATATTTGCAAGGAAGCTCCTACCTTCAAAACAACGGCCAATTTTATTATAAATGGCTTTTGCAATGGTGGTTTTTCCCATTCCTCCCATACCCCACATGCCTATTACTAGAACATCACTTGATTGTTGGATGGACGGTTGGATGTCTAACAGTTGAATCATATCATGCACCCGAGGTTCAACTCCCACGGGATGATTGGCAACAAACATGTCTGTCTTGTCTAGCAAAAGTGTAGTTTTTTCAACAATTTCCTTGATAACCTCACTTTGATTCCTATTTAAAATAAATAAATAAATAAAAGTTTATATCTATCTAAGAAGCATAGATTCTGGATCTGTTTGACAAGTCATATTTTGAGCTCATAGTTTATAAGTTTGTATGATAATAAAAGACTTGTTTGATAATAGTCTTTTCGTCACGAGGTTATAGCTTATTTTACTAGCTTATAACTTATTTTTCAGACGTTTTTTAAATAGCGTTTTAGCTTATAACTTATTGTTTTTTCTTCCATTAATATCCTTATAAATTTTAATTATTTTAAATAGGCATTTAATTATTAATTAACAAATGTCTTTTTATATCATTTTACATTTATCAGTTAATTAAACCGTTAATTTTATCAAACACTTTAATTAAGTTATCAGTTATAGTCATCCGCCATTTTCCATCAGCCATTAACTATCAGCTATAAGCTATCAGTCATCTGCCATAAGCTATCAGTCATTCGCTATAGACTACCTTATCACCCAACCGCTAGTTTTACCAAACAAAATCTCTATAAAATATAGACTCGGACACAGATACTTTGACATCAATAATGTCACATATGACAATAAAACCACTACATATGAGTTTAAACTAATCTAATAAAAATTATTAATATATTTTTAAATCTTCATTGATAATATTGTCTTAATACATCTTTAACACTTTTGATCTTAAATGTGTGAAACTTTTTCAAAAAATGTATAAGATATGTTGAAGTAATAAAAAAAAAAAATCACTTCTCTAAGTTGTCAAACGCATATCATATGAGTGTGATAGGAGTATGTTACACATTGATTCAAAAAGTGTTTAACTAAATAAAAAATAGTAATAATAATTTTTTTTAGACATTTGTTTGACTGTTTTGGCCATTGTTTTTACGAGTGTTATATACGTGTTAAACATCAACTTCCGACAATGCATCGTGATTTGTAAGTTTATTTTGTGTCAAAAATACAAGAAAAGTTCGATTAAAAAATAAAAATATAATCAAAAAGTTTTTTTTTTCTTTTCAAAAGACTTTGTTTGAATGAATTCTGGTTGAATTGAGTTACCTGGAATTTAGAACTACAAACCCTGCAAGTCCGGCTGCTTGACCAAGGGCTTCTTTCCATCTCTGAACTCGACTAGGAGACTCGTCTTTACTCTTTAACAAACAGCTCACAACATTTTTAAAGGCATTTGCAACCTTTCTATAGAGTCCTTCCTTTTTTGAAATCCTCTTCAAAAGACTATGAAATGCCTTTCCAAACTCACCAGTTTGGTGACGAACATCAGAAGGATCTACATCATAGAAAACCGGCAGCACCACCACCTGACTCAGTGTTCCGTGACACTCCATTATCTTCACCAACTCATCCAGACACCATTGCGAATTCGCATAGTTTGTCGAAAAAACTATCAGAGCAATTTGAGATCCTTCAATTGCTCGCAGTAATGAAGCTGAAATGTCATTTCCTCTTTTAAGCGAGTCATCATCCTTGAAAACATTGATTCCGGCGTTTTGAAGAGAAGCATAGAGATGCGAAATGAAGGAAGAACGAGTGTCCTCGCCTCTGAAACTTAGGAAAACTTCGTATATTTTTAATGGTGTTTTTCTCATAACTTCTTGCTCACTTTTTATTTCTTCATCCCTGAAAACTATAATAAAAAAATAATAATAGAAGAAGATTAATAAATCTGTGGGTTGAATGAACTAAATACATATAATGAAGTAAAATAACAAAATAAAATTAGAAAAATATTTTACATTGTTCTTGAAAATGAATGGCATTTCGAGTATCACTACGATATCTCGAAGAGAAAGGCCTGCTACGAGATCTCGAAGAGAAAGGCCTGCTACGAGATCTCGAAGGGAAAGGCCTGCTCGTCCGTTTATGGCTGCTGTCGGCTCTCAAAAAGGAAGTCATGGATGAAAGTGTATATCAGTCTTTGTTTGAAGCTGAAAGAGAGAAAGATAATAATGTCGTTAATATAACATAAAAACATAAATATAATAGAATGCAATTTATATTTAATTTCATCTTTAAAAAAAAATCTGATTCAACTTTTGACTAGTTGCCAAACCTGAAAGAGAAATATGTTTGTTTGCTGTGAAGTTTCCTTCAACTTGTGCTCAACTTGATGCAATCATTTGTGCATGTCCAAGAAATTGCTTTGGCCTATAGTATTCCCGGACCACGAATATACGCCATTGACTGGTACAGTTGACAGAATATCGAAGTTAAACCTTTTATTTATAAACATCAAAATTATTCATTAAAAAAATGTAACATCAAGGCTCTGTATTTTGAGCTTATAAGCTCGTGTGATAATAAAAGATATGTTTGGTAACAGTTTTTTAATCACAAGTTTATAATTCATTTTATTAACTTATAATTTATTTTTCAGACACTATTTTAAATAGTATTTCAGCTTATAGCTTGTCATTTTTTCTTCCATTATTATACTTATAAATTTTGATTATTTTAAATATACATTTAATTATTAATTAAGAAATATCTATTTATGTCATTTTCTATTTAACAACTAGTTAAACCGCTAATCTTACCAAACACTTTAATTAACTTATCAACTATCAGTCATCAGTTATAAGCTATAAATTATCTGCCATCAGCCATAAGCTATAAACTATCAGCCATCGGCCATAAGCTATAAACTATCAGCCATCGGCCATAAGCTATAAACTATCAGTCATCGGCCATAAGCTATAAACTATCAGCTAACTTATCACACAGCTAACTTATCACCCAACCACTAATTTTTTACCAAACAAAATCTATGGTTTTTTTTACAAGCCATATTTCGAGCTTATAGCTTATAACTTATAGCTTATAAGCTCGTATGATAATAAAAGACTTGTTTTGATACAATATTTTTATCACGAGCTTATAGCTTATTTTACTTATAACTTATTTTTTAGACACTATTTGAAATAGCGTTGTAGCTTATAGCTTATCATTTTTTTATTCGAATAATATCTTTATAAATTTAAATTATTTTAAAAGTGTATTTAATTGTTAATTAAGAAATGTCTTTTTATGTCATTTAATATTTATCAGCTAGTTAAACCGTTAATTTTACCAAACACTTTAATTAGCTTATCAGCTATCAGTAATCATCCATCAACTATAAGCTATAAACTATCAGCCATCAGCCATAAGCTATAAGCTAGCTTAGCATCTAACCTCTAATTTTACCAAATAGAGCCTAAATGGAGATAAAAATGTGTAGGTACTATAGTAACTACTAAGGGTCTCTTTGATAAAAATAGCGGTTGACTGATAAGCTAGCTTATAGCTTATGGCTTATGGCTGATGACAGGTAGCTTATAATTTATAACTGATGGTTGAGACATATATGCTGATAAGCTGATTGAAGTGTTTGGTAAAATTAGCAGTTCAACTAACTTATAAATGTAAGATGACATAAAAGATATTTAATTATAATTTTTTTATTTTAAATTAAAATAAATTATAAAGGATAAAAGTGAATTTTTGTTACAATAATAAGGATAAAAAGGGAAGAAAAACGATAAGCTATAAGTTATAAGCTAAAACGCTATTTAAAATAGCGTATAAAAAATAAATTATAAGATAGTAAAATAAGCTATAAGCTCGTGATGCAAAGACTGTTACCAAACATGTCTAAATTATCATATGAGCATATAAGCTATAAATTATAAGCTCAAAAGTATGTCTTCTCAAAATTATGTCTTGTCAAATAGGGCCTAACTGTTCTTACAAAAAAATTCTCGTCACTCGATACCATACTCCCGTGGCGAGTATCAACCCTTTATAAATATTCATATTCATATTTTAAGGATATATAAGTACTCTTATTTAGGGGTATTTGCAGTGCGGTTTGGCGGTTTTGACGCAAAAAATCATCTAAATAACTAGAGAAAAATATGTTATTTAGTTTGGTTCGGTTAGTTTTAAAAATAAAATCGAAATGACCCAAATCAAATCAATGCAGTTTGGTTCAGTTCGGTTGGTTCAATTTTCTTTGAAATTTTATTGAGCCATACATGCACGTATAGATGACAACATAACTTTATATTTAGTCAGTCATACATTACCAAATACAATAAAACACGTCATATTTGAACCACAACTTCATTTAATATATAAAAATCATATTAAACAAAAGTGGGATAATAAACACCAAACAATAGCATTAAAAAATATCAAAAATATTATAATGAGAAAAAATCGAGGAGATGAGAGATTAATGAAAATGAAAACAAAAAACAAAAAGAGATGAGATTAGAAAAGAAGAGGTGCATTAAAAACGAAATTGAAAGAAAGAACAATAGCATAAAAATGAGAAGGTGAAAAAGAAAGAATATAAGAGAGTAAAAAATAGAAAAGAAAAGGCAAGATATATTTGGAGAAGAATGCTATATACTGCTAGGAGAGATTTAAGAAGGATGAAACCGAAACACAAAGTTGAGGAAGAGAAAATCGTTCGTAATCATAAGGTCAAGGCATAATATATTTAAGTTTAGGTTTGATGTGAGTTAAATGAAATTTGGGTTGTAACATAAGGTGGTTTGTTGAAATATGACTCAAACACAGTCGAACCAATTGCGATTTTTTGCAATTTTCCATTAGGTTTTGTTCAATTTGCGATTTTTTATTAGGCTAATTCGGTTTTGAACACCCCTACCCATATCCATACTTGTTACTCGCAGTTCTAATAAAAATAAATATATTTATTGAAAAATATCATATAATTTTAAAATAATAAACAAAAAATTCAAATATTTTATTCTTTAATTATATAATAAAGAAACATTTATATTAGAATATATAATAATTTAATTTTGATCAATTTTTTTAAATAGATATACATACATATTTTATATTTATGTAAATTAAAATATATAAATATATATTATGTGGATATGGGACGGGTGAGTACTAAGGTACCTGTAACCGCACGCATAATCACGTATTTTAATAGATAATTATGTATCCGCGTCTATTTTACATGTTTACAATTGACTTCCCAAACAGTTAAGGGTGGCAAAGCAGAATGCCCGCACTGACATATGTTCGCCAAAAGAAGAGTGGCGCGGGCAAGCCCGCAAATTTGAAATTGACATAGACACCTAATCCACCCCGCTAAGGTGGCGGATTGGCGGACGACGGGCTTGCCCACCTATATTTTTTTAATAGAACTAGATTACCGACCCGTGCTCTGCACGGGTATGTTAGAAATAATTTTTTAATAATAGTTGATATTTATTTGTTATTTGCATAAAAATTATTTTATAGACCATATAGATTATATTGCAATTATACTATTAATTATTTAGAATGTATAAATTAGAAGAAAGAAAAATTAAGTAACTAAAGAATATTATTAAATATTTTTTTTAAACTACATTTGATATTGTATCTATATCTTCACATTTATCTTTAGTCACCAATATCTTCAACATTTTTTTTGAAGTAACCCGTCATATGGTAACATTTAAACTTTTTATTGACTTTTTAAGAATTAATAATAATATATTCAGCTAACACTATTAAAAATAATAATATTATAGTAATAAGAATATTATAAACTTCAAATAAGATATTTAAAATTTAAATTTCATAAAAATAATATGAATTTTTTAAAAAATTAATAAAATAAAAACTCATAGAAATAAAAATATTTTCGGATTTAAATTTACAAAAATATGAATATCATTTAATCTTTTGAGTTATAATAAATAGTTAAGACAAATTTAATATATATATATATATATATATATATATATATATATATATATATATATATATATATATATATATATTTATATATATATATATATATATATATATATATATATATATATATATATATATATATTAAATTTAATGATATTAAATTTCCATTCTAATTGCAATTTTTTATAAATACGACTGTTGTAACTTAATTATTAATAGCAAATAAGTAACGACTCTAATACTAATAGCAAAAGTATAACAACTCTAATAATGATTGTTAATAGGTTTTAGAATATGAGAAGTGTAACAATAAATAATGAACTATAAAATTTTAAAGAAAATAAATATAATAATACCCTTATAATAATTAATAATGTAATTTCTTATAGTGTTAATATTTAAAAGAATTGAATAAAATAAAAATGTGAGCTATAAGTGTCGTTAATAAAAATAATATATTTATTATTTATATTAGTTACATTGTATCTCATCATTGTTTAAATATAAGGATATTTAAAATGAGATAATAGTCTTTGGTATTTAAATTAACTATTTTCATGAAAATGATATTATAATTGTCTTCATCAAAATTAAACCTGTAATGCCAAAAATATACTATATCAAGCAAGAAACATTATCACAATCACAAACTTTCGGAATCAAAATAGAGTAAAGTTGTAGAGAAGAAAAATGGTTAATAATCAAATAAAGAATGAATTGTATTTTATATCATATTTTAGAATTAACACACGAACCATCTAATATGCACATAAGAATCAATATAATTAATAATTGCCTTTTTTTCAATAATAATTTTTCTTAACATATCAATTACTTTTGACATTTTATACAAAGTAATATTGATACACCAATAAAAAGTTTCTTAAGTAGTATTAGTTTGACTTTTAATAGCGTTCCGTTACTTATTTGTTGTTATTTATTTATTTTAAAGCATTAACAATCTACTTAGATCAGTATCAGCTGAATACATTTGGAAACAATAGAGTTATGAAACAGATCACATCCAAACTCTAATTCAACTTTTTTAAAATTAAAATAGAGTTATGAGCTTCCACATACAAAGCCTACTAATAAAATTAAAATTCAAAATTATGAGCTTCCACATTACAAAGCCTACTAATAAAATTAAAATTCAAAATTTTACATAAGAGCTCCACACTCATGAATAATATCCTCAACGCATCTGTTTGGACTTTTATGCTTTGAATGTTATTTTTCATTGACAACTAAAGACATCATTTGATTCCTAGAGTTTCAGTCAGGCTAGAGTCAATAGTAATTGTCTCTTACTTGCAAGATTCCAATACAATTTCATTGTTAAACAATCTTATAACATAACTCCAATTTGTGAAGCTATCCCTGTTACACCCTACAACATTAGTTATGAAGTTAATATTAAATAAAATAATAAGAGAAATAGAAAGACATTATTTCAAAAATAAATAACAGAAGGCAGAGGAAATTAGAGAAAAAAAAAGTAAAAGTTCTTATATGAATATATCTATTTATTATTCATCGGCTCCATGGAACCTCGCCATAAAACTGTTTATTCTCTTTCATCTTCCACACCCATAAATAGATAAAAATGAAGAAATTGTCTTAACTTGTAAGACAGCTACATCCTTGAACAAATATTGGTTGAATCTATGGTATAGATCCTAATGTCATTTATAATTGTTATACAAATTCAACATCCTTGTACGTGAAAAATGGAGTGCAGTTAGGAAAGGTTGAAAAAAATGGATGATGAATTTTAATGTTTGTCTGTGGTTTAGTTTGTATGCTATGCTATAAAGGGACTGAGATATCCTTTATATATTAGTTATTGAAATTATGGAATTAAATCATATTAATGAGTTTTTTTAAGTGAGGTGAGTAAACTGTAACTGCTACACTAAATTAATATTAATGGTGGATTGGGGAATATAATGAGTTTACGTTATACTACTATAAAATAGGTGGAGAATTAAAATTGCAATAAAGTCTTTTCATTTTATTTGATATACCATCTTCAAGTAATAAAAAATTAAAAGAATTAGGATTTTCCCTAGAGTTGTTATCATGAAAATTTAATTAAAATATTTTCAAATTATACATTAAAAATAATTATATTTTCAAAATAACTAACAATAATAAAAAATAAAAAAATGTTTATATTTTTTAAATTTGAGAAAATATTACTATGTAATTATTATTAATATTTTATTTATTTAGAAATCAAAAGATCATATTTATTTTGAGAAAATAATATCAATTTTTGAAAAGAGACCATTGTATTGACTCTATTCAATTTTTAGAACTAATTAGTTATAAAAAATGAGCTACTCAAATCATGAAATTTAAAATACAAAATATTTATAATTTATAATTTGAGAAAATATCACTATGTAATTATTATTTATTAAGAAATCAAGAGATCATATTTATTGAGAAAAATATATCTATTCTTGAAAAGAGACGATATGATTGAATGGTAACCGAAAGAGACAATATGATTGAATAATTATATTTTTTCATTATTATTATTATATCATTATTATATTTTCTCATTATTATTATATCATTTTTAATTGATTGAATAGTAACTGAAAGAGTTATAATTTGATGACTTATAACCAATTAATTTTTTCATCATATTAATATTTTAATGCATATTAGATAGAGAGTTAAAGAGAGGGGTAAAAAATACTGAGATTTAGAATTTCATTACAATATTGAATTATTAATTAAATATATATTTTATTATATTTTTTAACTTATATTTTAGAAACATAAATATATATTAAAATTGTATTTAGATTTTTTTATTTCTTTTTTATTATAAATTATTTTATATAAAATATTTATTTATATACTTTTTGAATAATATATATTAAAATTGTATTCATGTTTTTTATTTTCTACTATTACAAAATAGATAAATAATTATATTTTTTATAAATCAAATTAATTTTAATCGTGGTAGCTAAATATTATATTATAATTTATTATTTATATTATTATTTTTAACAGTGATGTTGAATATTATATTATTATTAATAATATTATTTAATTTATAATCATAATTATTATGTTTATTATTATCATTACTATTATTTTGATTATTAATATTTTGTTTATTATTAATATTGTTATTATTATTATTTTATTTTTATTTATTTATAATAATATAAATAATAAATTATAATATAAATATTATTTATATTTTTAACAATAATAATATAAATAATAAATTATTTTTAATATAAATATATACATATAAAAAAAGTTTTATCTAATGTTTTTATACTTTATAATTAGAATATATTTGGGAGTTACAAAATACTAAATAATAAAATATTATTAAAAATATAAATATTAAAATACATACACATAAAAGTTTTTTATGTAATATTTTTATATTTTATAATCGGAATATATTTGAGAGTTACAAAATATTAAATAATAAAATACAGTTATTATCATTAGATGAGTAATTTGAAAGAATTTGAGTTCGTGTAAAACTTAATTTGTTGTTCATTAAAAATTAAATATAATTATTATTATTATTATTATTATTATTATTATTATTTTAATTATTAATATTATGTCAATTCAATAACTAATAGATTTCAGATTGTGGCAATAAATATATATTATTTATTATTTATATTATTATTATTATTATTAATGGTATTATTATTATTATTATTATTATTATTATATTTATTCTTAATGTAGGGTTAAATTAGTAAAGTTAAAATTAGGGTGTGAGGTCAAATTTGTAAAATTAGTATTAGGGTTTGGGCTTAGAGTTGCTATCAGGTTGACATGTGGCTAGGGTTGCCATCATGACAACCTTGCATTTATATATATTAAGATAATAGACTTTTTTACATATCAACTAGATTTTTCACATAGTTTTTAGAACAATTTTTTATAAAACATCTTTTTAACAAATTATACTTAAAAAATATTGCATATATTAACAAATAAATGTATAAAATAAAATTATCAAGAATTAAAATTACTATAATTAACTAAAAAAGATAACCACACAAACTAAATGGGCATTCACTTTTTTTTGAACCGGTGTCGTCATGTTTCAATTTTTGGATACGACGGTTATATTTCCCACTTCTTTCGTAAGTCAAAGTCACGAATGCATTTCTTCTATATGTACCATTATCGGACCTTCCAATCACAACACCAAATCCTAGTTTTGTGGCCTCTATACGAATCCACTATAACATGTCTTTACGTAATTGAAATTCTTCTCCATTTTCAAAAGGCTCACGAATATCTATCGCTTTTAGTTACGATAAGAGATACGAGAGGTGAAACAATTTGAGACACATTAGGTTTGGAAATGTAATTGGGATGCACCATACCTAATGTTATTAAAAAAAACTTATTAACACTAACTTATTAGCACTTCAGTTGTCAAATAAACACAGACAGAAACTAGAAATGCATTTCCAGTTATGTTCAACTACCAATTGGAAGTATAAATTCGGTTTTCGCGTAACCTTTTTCCACAATCAAAAACAGATTAATGTAAAGAATGAGGATTGAAATGAATAAACTTTACCTTAAATTTTACTTCCTTGAGCTCCTTTTGATATGATGAACCACAAAAATGAAGATTTAGAGTGGAAAAATGGATTGAGAATGGAAGTTTTTTAGAGGTTTTATCGAAAGAAGAAGATATGGTATGATTAAAAGTTGACTATACTGGTTAGTGTTTTAAACATTATGAATTTTCTGTAATACCAGAAGTATACTTCCGATTATAGATGAAATGACAAGGTGACCGAAAAATCAATCTTCCTGCTTTATAAATCGAAAACAATATCGGTACAAAATCGGAGATATATCTTCGGTATGTGTTTTTACATTTTGAAGGAAAAAACCACATTTGACCCGTTTTATGAAAAATGTGGTGCGAATCGGAAATGTATTTCCGATTTTAGAGGGGCAATTTTAAAATTGTAAAGGGTCTTTCTTTTAGGAATGAAGTGAAATAAGAAATTTCCTTTCTTTTTGTTCCACCCATTTGTGGATAATGTGTGAGCGATGGAGAGCGGACATAGCCGCATGGGTAGCAGACTTGTTTTTTTAAATAATGTAGGAGAAAACTTTGAAGCATTTGTGATTAATAATTTAATGATAATTATATCACTAATAATTATAATTTAAAAATTGCATTAACAAAAATATTAATTGATTTTTTCTTTTTAATAAAATGTATAATTAAATATAAAGATAAAACTTACTTTTATCATAAATTTTATAAGGAATTTAGTTAGAATTTAGTGTAGGTTTGGTTTCAATTTTAAAAGGGGTAAAAATATTTTTAGAGGGTATAATTGATTCTATAATAATTTAACATGTTTAGTTTTGTTAAAGTAGAATTAATTATGTTTTCAGAATTGATTCTACTAGGGGTGTAGTGTGTGTTTAGTTTTGCGGTGAAAAAAAATCAATTTTTGAGTGAATTGAATATGTAAAATTGATTTTGGATAAAATTGAGTTAAAGGTAATGTAATTTATGTTTAGAGAAATTCTTGCCAAAGTGAGTTGAGCAATAAATTGTAGTGTAAAAATCACGTTTAAAAATGTTATTTGATCAAAAGCTACAAATTCTAACTTCAAGTAGAATCAATTATTGAAAGCATAATAATTTTGCTTGAGATCAACCAAACACGTCAAAATCAATTTTAGGCGTCAAGAATCAATTCTGGATGCCTCAAATGTGAAACCAAACATAGACTACATGGGTTGGATCAACCCGTGAACCTGATCAAACCCACTCTAAAAAATCCATAAAAGTGAATTGGGTCGGGTAATTTTGTGGATATGGGTTTAAAAACTAAAAAATCTATTAAAAATTTTGGGTTTCGGGTAAAACCAAACTCAAACTCAAAAATATCACTGACTCACTAATCAAACATTTATTTCAACAATTTTAATGATTTTGATGAATAATAACTTTGTTGTTGCAATTTTATTCTTTTGAATATTTACTATTTTAGTGAACTATGATTTTGACTAATTTTAGATATTTTACTCTTTGATTATGTTCATGTTAATATGATTTTATGTCATGCAAGTTTAATTTGTTTCTAGTATTTTATAAAAAAAATTACTAGTTGATGTTATCATTTATTATTTTATGATGCTAAGAAATAGTAAAAATAGGTTATTTAATTTTTTTAAGATAAAAAATGTTAAATAATTTTATGAAAAAAATATGATGACACATCATTTATTCATTTAATATTAATAAAAAAAATTCGGCAATCCACTATCCAAATCAACTCAATCCGAAAATTAGTGAATTTGTCCAAATCAATCCATTGATATAGCGGGTGGTTATATTACCTCACTAAAACCAAAATATTTTATATGAATTGGATATTGGATTCGGTCAAATTCAACTCAAACCGGCGGATGTACCCCCTAAATTCTACTTGAAACTAAAATTCTACTTGAAAAATTATATCTTCAGAATTAATTTTAAATAATTTTTACGTTAAAATTTATTATTCAACTCACTTTTAAATAAATATATTAAATATAAACAATTCTGTTAAATTAAATTTATAATAACCATATTGTGACTCATTTGTTAAGAAATTAACTAAAACAATAGAGATCAAAAAGAGGTAGAGAAGAGAAAAGCAATATTGTATTATCATCTTTCAAGTGTACTTTACATTGTAATATGGGTCTCTATTTATAAGACTCAAGGGAGATAAAAAATCACATATATTAAACACATATTAAGTATGGAATAGGAAGATGAAGAACTAGGAGATGATGGACATCCACTAACATAAATATTCATAACACTCCCCCTTGGATGTCCATTGAGCATATGCCTCGTTAAAACCTTACTAGAAAAAACCCAGTGGGAAAAAGAGTACAATATCCCTTGAATGTGAATTGCCTCGTTAAAAACCTTATCAGGAAAACTCAATGGGACAAAACCATGGTGAAGGAAAAAAGCGTGCAAAACATATGTATTTCTCCCCCTCATGCATACATTTACATGTGAGACGATATTCTTTGTAGTCGTTGCTTAAAATGTCTTCTTCGAAGTGACTTCATGTAGTGGAAATAGTTATGCAGGATTCTATGAAGTTGTTGCCATGATTTGTTTCATAGATCTCTATTAAATGGTTGTACCATCACATGTAAATAAATAACCTCTTTCTGATCTACCATTATGAGAATCTGACAAGTAACCTGCATCTCTAAGATAACGAAGTATATGTTTGACCGCTTTTCAATTTCTTCGTGTAGGTGAATAATTCTCTCTTACTTATAGATTGACCGCAAATGATATATCATGATGTGTATATTTAGCAACGTGTATTAGTAACTCCAATTGCACTAAGATATGGTGCTTCAGGACCAAGCAATTTTTATCCTTTTCTCGAGGCCTAAAAAGATCTTTCTCCACATATAATAGTCTAACAACCATATTGGAATAGGCAACATGTGACATTTGTCCATATAGAATCATTTCAACACTTTTCTATATAGCCTTCTTGAGGTAAAAATATTCTTTTGTCCACATGCTCAATTTGCAAACCTAGACATATTTTGTCTTTTCTAGGTCCTTAATCTCAAACTCTTTATTTAAGCAATTTATAGCTTTTGGAAGCTCTTCAGGAGTTTCAATAATACTTATGTCATCCACATAGACAACTATTATTGCAAATACTTTTCCATATCATTTTATGAAAATACAAGGACAAATTGAGCTATTAGTATATTCATCATTTAGTAAATATTCACTGAGGCGATTATACCACATGCATCCAGATTCTTTCAGCCCATAGAGAGACTTGTTCAATTTGATGTAGTAGTTTTCTCGAGATCCACAATTACGTGCCTCTGGTATATTGAACCCTTCGGGGAGTTTCACGTAAATGTCATTATATCCATCATGTTCAAATTAAACCCTTCATGTGTTACAAGGCTAATTAATTATCAAAAATCAATTGAATCCACTACAGGTGAATATGTTTTATCAAAATCAATCTTAGGTCTTTGTGAAAATCATTGAGCAATAAATCACTTTATATCATTCTTATTTTTCTTTTTCACAAAAACTCATTTATATCCAATTAGTTTCACACATTGAGGTGTTCAGACTACAGGTCCAAAAGTGAGTCACTTGTAAAGTGAGTTTAATTCTTCTTCAATTGAATATGTTTATTTTGGCCAATTCTCACTTAATCTACAATCTTTAATAGACTTTGACTCATGATCCTCGTTATCATTGACCACTTTTAGCGCTATATTGTATACAAAGACATTGTCAATATTGACTTTATTTGGTTTTCTCAATTTCGGTTTCATTCCATTTCATCCATGACATAATTTATCGAGATCTCTTTATTTCATATTTCAAGTACTTTATTTGTTCTTCTGGAACTGAAAATTAAATTAGGTCAAAGTGCTCTTAGCATTTTCATATCCTCACTTGGGTCATCTTCAGTTTCTTTTCTTATTAGAAGACTTTTAACATTGGAACCGACTTTCATACCACGCTTCAGGCGCAACAACAACTCATTTGCAATATTATATTATCCAATAGGAGAATCCACTTTGAGTGGAGTATTATCAGCTAATAATTTATTTCATAAACTTTGCAAATGAATAATATTTTGAACTTTTGATTCATATTGATCTGTACGAGAATCAAGACAACAATTTATTTTAAACTATTCAATTGAACTTCTTGTTCATGATTTCATCTGTTCGTTTGAACTTCTTGTTCATGATTTCAGCTGCTTATGCCCTCCCCCTAATATTGGGAAAATCAATTTATCAAGTGATAATTAGCCTACTGGGCTGCAATCAAGTTTTTGATTATTTTCTCAAATTATATCCTCAAAATTGAGATTCATATTAATTATATTTTTCCAATATTCTTTCATGACTCATCTTAATGTATTATATTGGAACAATTGGAATATACACAACACATCCAAATATTCACTTAGATGAGAAGTATTAGAATAAATTAGGGAGGACTAAGATATAGTATCTTGTTGGCTTAATGCGAATAAATATCTTAATATCATACTTTGGGTGTTTCAAATATATAATTTAGAATTGATGATCTCATAAGTATCAACCATATAATTAACTTTAGACGTCTAAAGAATGGATCTTCGGGTCCATTTTCTTTTTATGAACATATATTACATGATATTCAATATCAATTTTAATAATATATGTGATACTTATACAGGAAATCCTAAAAAATCCAGAAAACAAGATCTTAGTCTAATACGTTGAGAAAATAATGTCACAAACTTCTGGTTGTGAGTAGAGACATATGCATGATATTTTAGTTGATGCAACAATTAATGTCATAAAAACGAAATTTCTCAAATTTTTATTTTTCTTTAGAAACACACAAAAATTGACTTGATTGAAGAAACTTCTGGTTCTTCAATACAAATTATTCGCTTCATATTATATCCGATATGACCCAACCGGTTTTACCAACGACACATTTAAGTGTAATTTGTAAACTATTGGTTTTACAATGATATGTGCTTAAATTGTACTATAAGTGTAGTACAAGCACGAGGAAAAAGACAGTAGCTTTTCTATTACACATTTTATTTCCAAATTGTGTTGTGTGATACAAAGATATTCTATACCTCCAATATAATTCAAAACCAATATAATAGTATCTCATTATTAAACACTTTAATCAACCACATTCATATGAACATATTATCATATAATTATCAAACAATTATCCCTTTTAAAATTAAACATATTTAATCATACAATATTATATCACTAAAATTATATCGTCATATAATTAATTTGATTTACTATCCTTCAGGAATGGATAAGTTTTTCAGGAACTATAAAAATAATTTATTTTTCTATCCTTCAGGGATGCTTGATAAGTTCTTCAGGAACTATATAAATAATTTGTTATAAACAATAATCTAATATATATATATATATATATATATATATATATATATATATATATATATATATATAATCATCCTTCTGGGATGCATTAAAATCATTTGTGTCATTTTTCTGGAATGACAATCTTTTAATGAACATATTACAAATTATGAATTTTTAGATCGATACAACAACAAAAATTTATGAAATCCTCCTGGGATTCAATAATATTATAGATGCGACCTTTTAATGGTGATTGAAAGTTGAATTCTTCTGGAATTCATCAATTATTGATAAACACAATACTCAATTAAACTCAATCTTTGAACAATAATTTGGAGTTAGTTTAATAATCTTTAGTTCTACAAATATCACATCACAAACTATTTCCATAAACAACGGTCAAGAAAAATTATTCTTTGTGCAATCCTTCAGGGATGCTTGAATATTAAATTAACATTTTTATGTGTTGAATTTGGGGCAAACATATAAAAATGCCTTAATGTTAAATTCTTCCGGAATTTAACAAGAATGATCAAAGAAATCGAATATTATTGTACAAGGTATATCAATTTCTCTACAAAATATATAAAAAAAAAACATATTTATATGAAGGAAAAAAATAGTAACAAAAACATGATTTATATATTATATTGGTTCAAATATATTAAGATTAGAAAAATAACGTATAACCTAGCTATATCATCACTCGCGTTGTAGAGTATCATGCTGATAACGTGTTAAGAAATTAACTAAAACAATAAAGATCAAAGAGAGGTAGAGAAGAGAAAAGTAATATTGTATTATCATCTTTCAAGTGTACTTTACATTGTAATATGAGTCTCTATTTATAAGATTCAAGAGAGATAAAAAATCACACATATTAAATATGGAATAGGAAGATGAAGAACTAGGAGATGGATGGACATCCACTAACATAAATATTCATAACATGATTGACGTTTTTATATATAAAAAAGAATTATAGTATTTAAAATTGCAATCACCACCGCATTTTTCTATTAACCCGTGAATCAAATTGGTCACTACTTAAAAGTCAAAACCAAAGTGGAATATCAAATGAGTATATACAAGATGCATTGTTTTCTATGAACTCGTTCAAAGTTACACCATTATTCAGTCAAAATAAGTATCCGTTGAATCAAAGACCCAGTTCCATAAAAAATTACTACTTGAATTTTAGATAGAAAAGACAAAGAGAGAAAATTAATTTTCTTTCAAAATTTATTAATTGTTGGACAGTTGTAAAATAAACAGTTTTTATGAAAGATTTTTTTTAAAAAAATTAAATTAATTTTTAAAATGCAATTTAGTTAATTGAATTGATTTTAAAAAGTTGTTCCATTTATTAAATTTTCTTAATTGATTTAAGTTTTTTTAGTGTAAAGTATTTCAATTTATTTTTATAGTTTAGTTAACTATATTTTTGTTAGGGTTTGAAATGAGTCGAGTCGAACTCGTCTTAGTTCGACTCGGCCCGTTGAAAATTGATTCAGTATAAATATTGGTTTGAGTTCATCACAAAAAAAAAATCAGCTCAAACTTGATTCGTTAGAAGCTCACGAACAATTCGATACAACTCGTTTGGTTCAACTCTCTTGTTTCATAAACTTAAAAGTCTTTTTTTTAAATCTATTTTTTATACGATGTTGATTTTATTTGTATAATTATATTTAGAAATATTTTGCTCAATTAAAATCGTTAAATTATAAGAAAATATATGGGTAAGATTTAAAGCAAATATTAAAACATACTCTTAAATCCAATATAATGCGTCTCATATATAATTGAGTTGATTTATAAATCTAACGAATCGAATTATGTATAGTTTAAGTTCAACTCATTTCGATAACGAACTTAATTTTTAGTCGATATTCACCTTATTTGACTCATGAACCTAATTAAACAATTTAATTGTCAAATTAATTTTTAACTATTTTCAAGTGCTTCAATTCATTGTCGGCTCTAATTTTTAATAATAATGATGATGATGATAATTGGCAAAATTTGTCTCCTGGCATTTTGAGAAATAAAACACACTTGATACATTAAAAACTCAATTTAAATATTTCTTTGCAACTAGTTGGCATTCATAAATTTAGGGGTGACAGACAGACCGAAATTCGTGGGACTCACTCACACCCGAACTCGAATTAATGAATGAAAACCTCGAGTTAATTGAATTCGAATTTAGGTGCCACCCGATATTTCAGATGCAGGTTTTGATAGTGTGAAACCCACGCTCGAATCTTAAAATCACACTCGCTTATATATATATATATATATATATATATAGGAAAGTTGTAAGAAAATTTAAAATAAAATATATTTTATGTATTTTACAGGCGGGTTCGGATTTGGGTGAAAAAATTCGAAACCAATAGACATGGGCGTGGGTGTTATTTTACCATTCAAATAGCTTTTGAATTTGAGTTCGAATACTTATTTCAAATGTGGATTTAAAACTCGTACCCGACCCGACTCGTCCTTAACTAAATCATAGATATGGAAATGTAAAATGACAACTTTTTTATGTGAACACTTTTCTTCTTCTTCTGTAACCCCTAGAGAGAGGTGATTTAGGATCGATTTTGATTCAAAATTATCCCTCCAAATCGTTCTTGTTTCTCTATTAGTTAAATAAGTGATATTCACATATATTTAGTGTTTTTTTTTTGTGATTTCGTCATTTTAGTGTGTCGTTGTTTGTTTTGATTTCCCGTCTTTGTGCAGTGTATTTTGTTTTTCTGTCTTTGTGCGCAATGTTCATTTGTTTCAGGTTGAAAGATGAATTTCGATCTAGTGTAGATTCTATCTATGACGTTGGTGCCATTAACGCTACAGATCTAGAGACATGAATATTTCAGACATTTCAATATAGTCATAGTTATATTCGTAGGCATATGTAATTTGCTGTTTTATGCTATTAACATGGATGCTGTGAGTTTGTATGCAGATTCATCCTTTTTGTTTTTGGCGATTCTTAATTTGTATTGTAACAATGTACTCTATCGATTGGAATGAATGAATATTTTATTTAGGGTGAGATGGTGGAAAGAAATTATGGATATAGATTGTCTGCAGCTTTTTATCTACTGTCTTTTATTCAGCCTTAACTTTAGTTTTTGGATTATAGTTTATGCATATCAATTGTTGGATATGGAGTAGGATAAGGAGCTAAAGTTAAAATGCTGGAGAGGATCATCCATTCACAGAAATTATGTAAGGAACATAGTTGGCATCTTGTGGCGTATTCGACACGCATCCAGAGACAAGACATGATTATAAGTTAAAAAAACAAATAAGTGAAATGCTATCCTTACACTTAATCATACACCTACACTACACCACAGTAGCATATCTCTAGCCACTAGAAATTGGAGACAAGCATTGAAATTTACGGGTTAGGTTTCAGTAACTTTAGCGAACTGCACGGTAACTTTACCTCACCCAGGACACAGCCTCTTAGAAATTTTTCTCTCATCTTAACTCTTCCTTTTTTTTCTTCTTATTTTATATTTCAAAAAATGTTAAAAGTGCTTAAAGTTACCAAAGTCACACTGCTGCAAAGTTACCAATCCTTCTCCGAAATTTACATAGTTTTCCTTCTTTCTTGCAACAACAACGACCCATTCTCACACAGTAAACTTGACGACATTGCGTCGACCACACTACCATGATTAATTAATTAACTAACTAATTTCCCTTTCCTCTCATCGTTCCACACACAGATTCATCCATGGAAGATCCCTCACATCAAACAGAAAGTAAGCTTTAAACCAAACTCTTACTTTTTATTTTCTACATTATTACACTATTTTATTTTAAACCTACAAATTCATTTTCCTTTTGTTGATATATAGATTTAGTTGAAAGAACTGCAGCATTTATTCACGAGTTTCAGAAAGCAATGATCCATGAAGAAAGTAGATCAACGATGCGTGAACATGAAGTGTTTCTAAGCTTCAGAGGAGAAGACACGCGCTCTTCCTTCATTTCACATCTCCATGCTTCTCTTCAAAACGAAGGAATTAAAGCTTTTAGAGACGACGATTCTCTGAAAAGAGGAGATCACATTTCAGCATCAATACATCAAGCAATTCAAAAATCTCAGATCTCTGTCATTGTTTTTTCAAGAAACTATGCAGATTCGCGATGGTGTCTAGATGAATTGGTGAAGATAATGGAGTGTCGTAGAACCATAGGGCAAGTGGTTTTGCCAGTGTTTTATGATGTTGATCCCTCGGAAGTTCGTCATCAATCTGGCGAGTTTGGAAAAGCTTTTGGAAATCTCTTAACTAGGCTTTCAAACAAGAAAGGGATTTATGATAGGTTTGGAAAAGCTGTTCGATATGTTTTGAAAAGTTTTTCAATGTATGACGAAGAGTCGCCAAATCAGGAGCTGAGGTGGAGTTGGAGTGCCGCGCTTCGTGAGGCAGCAGGACTTGCAGGATTTGTAGTACTAAATTCAAGGTAATTAAATTCAACAATCATTCTATGGAGCAAATCATTTTGCATATAAAAGTCTTCTCTTGAGTTATAGTATTTTAATTTTATGGATTTTTTATATCAAATTTTCCATATACTTTGAGGAGTAATCTTTAAATTATATTTTGATGCCGTGTGCTTAAGTGGCCTGTTAAGTGATAAGTCATGGACCATTTTGAAATATTGATAGAGAGACTCTCTAGCTAGGTCACTTCGCAGGCCACACAAGCGCCATTAACGACGTTATCAAACAAATGTTGATGGAGGGACTTAGCTTAGTAACATTAGTAAGAGATCATGTTGAAATATGATACTGGGACGTTTTTGAAAGTGACTCACGGAGTCAAGGACCAACTTGGTGGTTTACTCTTCCTTTGATATTTGTATATAGGATGTATGTGTGTACATAATACATATACATAAACCTTAATTGTCTTTTTAATAGGAACGAAAATGAGGCTATCAAGGATATTGTTGAAAAAGTTACACAATTGCTAGACAAGACAGACTTGTTTGTTGCTAATAATCCAGTGGGAGTTGAAACTCGAGTACAAGATATGATTCAATTACTAGACATCCAACAATTAAATGATGTTCATTTAATAGGAATGTGGGGTATGGGAGGAATTGGCAAAACCACAATTGCAAAAGCCATTTACAATAAAATTGGCTGTGATTTTGAAGCTAGGAGCTTTCTAGCAAATACAAGGGAGGTTTGGGAGAAAAATGATGGACCAGTGTCTTTACAACAACAACTTCTCTTTGATATTTGCAAGGAATCGAAAACCAAGATTTCAAGCATTGAGGCGGGCAAAATTATATTAACGGATAGACTTTGTGGAAAAAGAGTATTTCTTGTACTTGATGACGTGAGTACATTGGATCAATTGAATGCTTTGTGCGGAAGTCGTCAATGGTTTGGTTCAGGGAGTAGAATAATCATCACAACTAGAGATATGCATATACTTAGAGCTAATAGAGTTGACCAAATATACACAATGAAAGAAATGGATGAAAGTGAATCAATTGAGCTTTTTAGTTGGAATGCATTTAAGCAAGCAAGCCCTATAGAAGATTTTGCAGGAATTTCCCAAAATGTAGTGGAGTATTCGGGGCAATTGCCGCTAGCTCTAGAAGTCCTCGGGTCTTATTTGTGTGATAGGGGGATAACAGAATGGAAGTGTGTATTGGACAAGCTCAAAAGAATTCCAAATGATCAAGTGCAGAAGAAGTTAAAAATAAGCTATGATGGTTTAAATGATGATTTTGAGAAAGAAATATTCCTTGACATCGCTTGTTTCTTTATTGGGATGGACCGAAATGATGTTATACATATATTAAATGGCTGTGAACTTTATGCGGAAATTGGAATAAATGTCCTTCTTGAGCGCTGCCTTGTGACTGTTGATGATAGGAACCGACTTGGAATGCATGATTTGTTACGAAATATGGGTAGAGAAATCATACGCGAAGAATCACCAAAGGAGCCCGAGGGGCGTAGCAGGTTGTGGTTTAGTAACGACACGCTTAATATTTTATTTGAACAGACGGTAAGCACTTCATATCTTTTTTTCTGAATTATATTGTGCTTCCTAGGTTTTAGTAATAAATGATTGGTTCATCTAAAGGTTTTTAGTTTGCCTCATATATTTAATGTGCACTTGTTTTCATTTTTGGTCTGTCATATTTCATAGGGAACAAAAGTTGTTGAGGGACTGACTTTGATGTTGCCAAGAGATAGTGTAAAATGTTTTAGTACTAATGCATTTAAAAAGATGACGAGACTCAGATTGCTTCAACTTGCTGGAGTACAACTTGATGGAGATTTTGAATACCTTTCGAGAAATCTAAGATGGCTTTCTTGGAATGGGTTTCCTTTAACATGCATACCCTCGCGCTTTTATCAAGGAAATTTAGTTTCAATTGAGTTAGAAAATAGCAATATCAAATATTTATGGAAAGAAACCCAGGTATTAATTTTGATTTCATGTTTTTTGCACCTCAAACTTTTATACTATTTTGATATATGCTTATTTAGAAATAGTTTTCATCTTTCTTTTCGTCGGTGTTTCTAGTTTGGAAGTTCCTCTGGTGAAATTTGGCAAATAATCAACTTGTCTAGTATAGTATCTTTTTCTTAGAAACACATTTCTTCTAAATTTCAAAATTGAAGTACAAATTTTTCTAAACATTTTAAGGAATTAGGAAACTTGTTATTAAATATTGTTGCTTTAACATCTTGTTAAAAGCCTCAAATCTTCTGCTAAGAGGTTGTGATAATGAAACTTCCTTAAGAATTCAGAAATAGATAACTAAAGAAATGTTTTACTAAGCAGTGATACAGTGTATTTACTTCAATTTATTGTTTTTTGATTCTTCCCTAAGTTTTCTATATAACATTTATGTTCTTCTTGCAGAGGCTAGAGAAGCTGAAAATTCTCAAGCTTAGTCATTCTCATTATCTGAGACAAAGCCCAAACTTTTCACACTTGCCTAATCTTGAACAACTAATACTCTCCGATTGTCCAATGTTGTCTGAGATTTCTCCTAGCATTGGACATCTCGATAAAATTCTTCTAATAAATTTAGAAGATTGTATTAGCCTATGCAGCCTCCCAAAAAGTATCTATAAGTTGAAATCTCTGAAAACTCTCATTCTTTCTGGTTGTTTAAAGATTGAAAAGTTGGAAGAGGACTTGGAACAAATGGAATCTTTAACCACCTTGATTGCAAATAACACTGCAATTACAAAAGTGCCGTTTTCAATTGTAAGATCAAAAAGCATTGTATATATTTCTTTGTGCGGCTATGAAGGATTTTCACGTGATGTGTTTCCATCCATCATTCGGTCTTGGATGTCACCAACAAATAATCTCCCATCCCAATTTCAAAATTCTACTATCATGTCATTTCCTGTTCTTTTAGATGTACGACATAGTAATTCCCACGAATTATCATTGATATCAAAGCACCTTCCAAGTCTTCAAAGTATTTGGGTGCAGTCCAGCTCAGAACTTCAACTTTCTCACGATGCAGCAATAATTTTGGAGGCATTGTATGCCACTAATTATAATGAATTGGAATCAGCTGCAACTACATCACAAAATTCCTCGAAATCTATTTTCATTCAATTGGGAATGAATTGCCAAATTGCCAATATTTTGAAAGAGAAAATTTTACAGGTTTTGATTGTTCTTCCTTGCATGTAATTTATTGTTAATGTTAATATATTCTTCAATTATAATATGATACTATTTTCCTTCGTACAGAATATGGCTGTCCAAGGGTGCGGGGGCTTTTTGCTCCCGGGTGATAAGTATCCATGTTGGTTAACCTTCAATTGCAAAGGTTCTTCTGTATTTTTTGAAGTCCCTCAAATGGAAGGACGTCATTTAAAGACAATAATATGCGTTGTCTATTCTTCAAATCCAGAAAACATAGCATCAAATGGCCTTAAAAACGTGATGGTGAAAAATTACTCAAAGGCCACCATTCAGCTCTATAAGAGAGAGGCACTAGTCTCATTAGAAGATGAGGAGGGTCAGAGATTAGTATCAAGTATAGAACCTGGCAATAAAATGGAGGTTGTTGTTGTTTTTGAGAACAATTTATTTGTGAAAAAGACAACAATTTATCTCCTATATGATGAACCAGTTGGCAGAATAATGGAACAAAGTTATGTGTAGATTGGATGCTACTTGAGGTGCTAAAGAAAGTAATACTGGTGTTTGGTTTCATTTTGAAGCCCTGATCAAGAAGATTTTATCTATGTGACCATGTCTAAGAATGCATTTGTCCTATTCTTCTAATGAAGAATCTGGCCTGCTGTTTAATCTTGTTAGTTGGTGTTTAATCTTGTTATTTGGTGCTGGTGGAGTTCTAACTTATGTGTGCTTCCGGTAAGTAAAATAAAATTTATACATTCAATTTTGATACCATTAATCATAAAATATGGTATATGTTTTCTGAACAGAAACTATGAAGTGATAATGTGCGGAGTGGTTATTTTGAACATTTAAGAGTATTCTGATTAGTGTTTTATCCATTTTACAACGAGTTGCGGCAATGAAGGGAACAACAGTCTTGCATTGAATAAATGTTGGGATGAGATGCGCGCGACAAAGGTAAATTCAATAGGAAAATGGAGTCTGTCTACTAGATGAAAATGCAAACAGATAAATCACTAGCCTACTCAAAGGAAGTAGTTGAAGAAATGCGTGATAAGTTGACAAGTTTATATTTAAGACACGGACATAGGTACAGGTTCTCCATTGATTCTGTGAAGGTCATTTTTGGTTAACTGTTACTGCCTGCATTGATGTATTTAGAGTAACACTTATATCAGAGTTGACAATGCAGGATTTTTCATTTGGAGCATTGAAGTTGAAGAGGAAGAATGTTTACTCGGGGGGGACCAGTAGCACAATTTAGTTTCATTTTTTCTCTCCATGAAGTCAAGTTAGAGGTGTTACATAAGCTCTCTTGGGAGAAAGCATGTGACTTTCACTTTTAGGCTATGTTTGGGAGTTTGGAGGAGAGGGGAGGGAAAGGCTTCCAAAAATGAAATTTTAAAAAAATATAGAAAAATATTTGACATTTTTTGAAAAAATGATTTTGTTTAGAATGATAAAAGAGTCAATATCATTAGTAAATTTTTAATTTTCAGAATACTATAACAACCCAAAAGATATTTGGAATATTTATGTAAGTCCTTTAAAACCCTTCAAAACCCTCCTTCAATTCATTTTTTGAGTTCTCCCATGGGGTTTCTGATGTTATGAATAAACTCAAACCCTCCAAAACCCTCCTACCTAAAATCTTTTTATCTTTTTCATCCAATTCTTCCTATTTTCCAAAGCATTCTCCTCCCTTCCCCTCCAAACTCCCAAACATAGCCTAACAGTTCTACAAACACATCCAATGGAAGGAAATATGAGAAAATGAATCGATCTGAAAGAAATCGTAAACCAGAGATTAAAGGAATTTTCGCAAAAAGAAAGTAAATGGAAATAGAAAAAAAAGAAAAAGAAAGGATATGAAACATGAAATCCATGGAATAAAATAGAAATGCTTAAAAATCAGTTGTACTGATGGATTAGAAAATGATGCCAATGATGAAGATTGTACAAAATGTGTAACTCTAGGACTCATAGGACTCATACACTAAATAAGCAACTAACTATATTCTCAATAACAAGAAGGTGCGAACACACACTCCAGCGCAACATCCATCAAAATTTAATTCCTGTATATAAGTTGCGACCAATCTAAAGCCTCATACCTGCAAAGCGATGTGTATAACCACGAACGGCATCCTTCCTTAACAAGATCCGTATTTGCCTCTCCACATATTCAAAGGAGACTAATGTCTCTCTTTTATAAAGCTGAATGGTGGTCTTTGTGCAATATTTCACGTAACACATTCTTAAGGCCATCTGTTGTTAATTGTTATATTGTTTGGGGTATAGACAATGCACATCATTTGTCTTCAAGTTAAGCCCTTCCATTGAGGGACTAGAAAAATTACAGAAGAACCTTCAAAATTAAAGGGTTCCTTTTATAGACTTACATATATAGTTGAAATATGCTGCAAATTCAGAACTTGTTTATTCCAATGAGAACGGTGTTCCTTTTATAGATTAGGATACATAGAGATACTCCATAAATTAATAAATGATTTAAGACATTGAAATAAAATAAACATAAAACCAAATAGTGTCAAATAATGAATAAATATGTCAACATATATAGCATAAAGATTTCAAATGTATGAGCTGATACACATACATCAAACATAAACGCGGGGAAAAAAGAGAGTATGTGAATCAATACACAATCAATCCTAATGATTACAAAAATTATATACAAATCAGTGCATATCTCAACATCCAAGGCCAAATGATAGATGGAAACGCATCAAGTGAAAATCCCTCATAGCAACACCTAGAAATATATCCAATGCTTTTTGAACTTACTACTGAAAAGAGTACTCTTTTTATTGCAGTGTAATATGTAAGGAGAGTGGTTGAAAATTCTATTTTATCTTCTTCCAACTTGTCAATCTTTAAACAACCCGAAAGAAGGAGAGTTTTCAGAGATTTCGACTTGTAGATGCTTTTTGGGAGGCTACGTAGGCTAACACAGTCTTCCAAATTTATCAGAAGAATTTTATTGAGATGTCCAACGCTAGGAGAAATCTCAGACAACAATGGACAATCTTTGAGTACTAGCTTTTCAAGATTAGGCATGTTTGAAAAGTCAGGGCTTCGTGTGAGAAAGTGAGAATGACTAAGGTTGAGAATTTTTAGCTTCTCCATCCTCTGCAAGAATGTAAATATTATTGAGGAACTTATATAAGAGGCTTAAAAAAGTAAATGGAAAGGGTTACAATGTATCACACTGGTCATGAGAATGGGAAGTAAAACATTTACGTTATTGCAGAGATATTATTTTAAAGTATCAATGGAAAATCTTTGAAAAAGGCAAAATATCTGCATATGATACTGTATAAATTATTAACCCATGTCTTAGAATTTTACCGAGAGTTGATAAATTTGAAATGTACATTGAAAGTTTCTTTAATAAAATAGTAAAAAATGCAACCATTTTTGCCCCTGCTTTTAACTATATCGATGTTTTTGCACAAAATTTAGGTGGTAAATTTGAAATGATGTGTTTGACCTGCTGCAGTATATGTAGTAGCTTTCATGGTGGAAACTAAATAGTAAATATATAGACAAAACTTCTTTGCACGATAATCCAATAATATAGTATTAAATGTTTACAAAAGTTCAACTTGAAAGGTCATCATTTTTAAATTTCAACCATAAATATGACAAGTGATAATAACTCATGAAGCGTGAAAACATAAAATCAAAAGTCATACCAGGGTCTTCTTCCATAGAAGTTTGACTTTGTTGTTCTCAAGTTCGATGGAAACTAAATTTTCTTTATGGAAGTTTGAAGGTATTTGACTTAATCCATTCCATGACAGCCATCTAAGATCTTTAGAAACATATTCAAAATCTCCAATAAGTGTTACCTCATCAAGTTGAAGGAATCTGAGTCTCTCCATCTTCTCAAAAGCTGTAGTGCTAAAACATCTTCCTCTAGCTCTAGGAAGCTTCAAAGCCAGTCCCAAAACACCATATTTTCCCTATGAAGTATAATGAACCAAAAACCAAAAGCATTCACAAATTAAAGCAACAAGGTGAATATAAAACTTGCCATGAAACTAATCCTATTGTTACTAACTATAAGTTAGGACGGATAAAAGATTCACCGCCAAAATAATTTCCGATTATCTCTTGATAATCAACAAACATATGGATCTGGACAGATGAATTATAAATGTTCCTTTTAACTTCTAAAGTGTTAGTTATTTTGAATCCATAGTTTTACGGAAATAGTATGTGAAGTTCTTACATTTTCTCTGGATAGTACATCAATCACATCCTTAGGAAACCACAACCTGCTACGTTCCTCGGGCCTCTTTGGTGATTCCTCACGAACAATTTCTCTTCCCATATCTCGCACCAAACCATGCATTCCAAGAATGTTCTTATCATCAACAATCACAAGGCTTCGCTCAACAAGGACACTTATTCCAATTTCAGCAGAAAGTCCACAGTCTTTCAATACAAGTATAACATCGTTTTGATCCATCCCAATAAAGAAACAAGCTATGTCAAGAAATATTTCTTGCTCATCGTCATCATTTAAACCATCATAACTTATTCTTAACTTCTTCTGTACTTGGTTATTAGGAATTCTTTTGAGTTTCTCCAATACAAGTTCCCACTCAGATTCCGTCTTATGATACAAAAAAGACCCAAGAACTTCAAGAGCTAGCGGCAATCCCTCGCAATATTCAACTACATTTCTGGAAATTCTATTAAAATCATCTGTAGGACTCGCTTTCTTAAACGCATTCCAACTAAAAAGCTCAATTGATTCACTTTCATTCATTATTGTCATGTTGTATATTTGGTCAACTCTCCCATTAAGTAAATGCATATCTCTGGTTGTGATGATTATTATACTCCCTTGACCAAACCATTTACGACTTCCACAAAAAGTATTCATTTCCTCTAACGTACTCACATCATCAAGTACAATAAGTACTTTCTTTTTATTGGGTTTATTTTGTAATATGGCTATTCCCGACTGAATGTATTGTGTCTTGATTGGCGATTCTTTGTAGATATCAAATAGAAGTTGCTTTTGTAAACCCACTAGTCCATCAATTTTCCTCCCATTTTGCCTAATATTAGCAAGGAAGCTCCTACCTTTAAAATTGCGGCCAATCTTATTGTAAACGGCTTTTGCAATGGTTGTTTTTCCAATTCCCCCCATGCCCCACATCCCTAGTAGTAGAACATCATTTGATTGGATGGGTAGAAGTTGAATCACATCTTGCACTCGAGATTCAATTCCCACGGGATTATGCGTAATAAACAAATCTGTCTTGTCCAACAAATATGAAATTTTGTCGACAATAGTTTTGATATCCTCACTTTCATTCCTACACAATTAGAATGTATATATATCAAAAGTAGATAGAGGGGAAGTTTGAGTTAAAAAAATTATAAACATTTTGATTACCTGGAGTTTAGTATTACGAACCCTGCAATGTTAGCCGCCAGATGAAGCGTCGCTCTCCACCCCAATTCCCTTTCACACAGTAAATCGAAATTTACATCCTTTTTCATTTTGTTCAAAAGACGTTGAAAAGCTTCTCCAAAC
The DNA here is from genome assembly GCF_029867415.1 of Vicia villosa. Classification (NCBI taxonomy): domain Eukaryota; kingdom Viridiplantae; phylum Streptophyta; class Magnoliopsida; order Fabales; family Fabaceae; genus Vicia; species Vicia villosa. Next base: position 641,080 of record NW_026705287.1, on the reverse strand, counting down.
TCGCCTCTCTGATTACGCACTTCAGAGGGATCTAAATGGTAGAACACTGGCACAACCACTTGTCTGTCGCTTCTGTGACACTCCATTATGTTTTCCAATTCATCGAGACACCATCGTGAATCGGGATAATTTATAGAGAAAACAACTATAGAAATCTGAGACTGCTGGATTGCTAGGTGTAATGATGGTGAAATATGATCTCCTTTTTGAAGGTCATTATCGTCAATAAAAACCTTAATTCCGGCATTTTGAAGAGCGGTACAGAGATGTGAAGTGAAGCAAGCACGCGTATCTTCTCCTCTGAAACTCAAGAACACATCATGGATCTTTATTACTGATTCAAGAAAAAAAAAAGAGAGAGAATCAATATGTGTGGTTTCAAACTAAATTCATATAAAGTAGAAGTAAATAAAAGAATGAATTATTCACCTTGTTCAGTAGTTGGAAATGGCAACTTTGATGAGGATGATGAGGAAGGCTCTGTAACCTTCATTTTAATTTTATCCATTTAGTTGAATCAGAAAGTGGAGATGGCGAAACCTTTCTAAAAAAATAGTGATGAATTTCAAAAGAATTAGTAAAGATGGAAAGGAAAAGGATGAGAAATTCTGTGAACTTCAAGTCGTCAGGGTTACTGTCTTGAGTCAACACTGGCAGGCAGAGATCATAAAAATTCCACACACAAATTTAATTCAGTGGGTCCAAAATGATTGACATCATTTGGTTTTATTCTATTTTGATCTATTCTTATTTAATCTATTATTTTATTTATTAACATATCTACATATTGTTGAACACGGATACTTGAGGACGACACAACATTTTGATAACGTCTTCTCCTGATCTTTGAAGTTTTATATCCAACTCAATCGAATCCTTCGAAGAATATCGTTAAAAAGTTATCCACATAACCTATAAATCGTCGTCGTTCTTTAGAGCTCAAATGGGGTGAATTTGATGTTTCCTTCGGCGTCAAGTGACGGTGAACGGTACTGAAGCTTGACCACCTTTCGATTTTCTGGATATTGCAAGAAAGAATTCAATGTCGGAATCAGCTCCGCGAACGGCGTGTCGTGCGAAAACCTAAACTAAAGAGGCATCGGGTAACCATTGCTGAAGTAGACAAAGGCAAGGTGAAGATAGGTTTGAGTATTTTTTATTGTGACTTGAGATGTTGATAAAAATACATTATTTATAGACCTTTTGGAGGAATATGGACCCAATAAATCTTATCTGACCATCACAGTGGAAGCTTTGGATATGCATATGTGAAATAAGCCCTCCCGCTTAAAAATTTCGGATATGCATATTTGAATTATGTAGAAATAGAATCACACAAGTCTATTTTGTGCAGATTCAGCATCAAACCAATTAAAATGATTAAACTGGTACGTATAAACGTTGACTACATTAAATATAGATATATTATATATGTATTGAATCGTTTTGCTTTTACATTCGTCACGACAAAACATACAAAAAATGACACACACCCGGTTGTCAACAGAATCATTAGCAATAATTAGCAAATTATTAGAAATAGTTATGTTGAGATTGTACATTTATTTGTAATATTTATTCTCTTAATTAGTATAATTAGCTGTAAATGTAAATATGACAGTTTAGGAAATAATCGTGTATTTATCTGCGAAATCAGAATGAAAAGAATAACAATTTTGTCCAAACCTTTGTCTTAGTTAACATGGTATCAGCCTAAGTGAAAATCCAAGAACCTAGTCTGTTTATTTTCACGATCCTAGTCTATTTTTTTCACGATCCTGTTTCATTTTTGTTCACGTTCTCGTTTTTTTTCTCTCTTCTTTTTCAATTCTCGGTTATTTGTTTCCCAATCCAAATTATCCCCTCATTCTTGTTCAATTCCTATTTCCATAGTTCCAAGTCTACCGAAAAGCATGAAATCCTGCTGGTTCGCCTCAATGGCAAAAACTACTCAACTTGGGCATTCCATTTTGAGATATTCGTCACAAGAAAAAATTTGTGGGGTCATGTTGATGGCAGCACTACAGCCCCTGACAAAGACAAAGATAAAGTTGCCCATGCCAAATGGGTAGTCAAAGATGCTCAAGTCATGTCCTAGGTCCTAGGTTCTGGTGATCCCAACATTGTCCTGAATCTTCGACCTTACAAAATAGCATTAACAATGTGGAATTATTTGAAGAAAGTCTACAATCAGAACAACGCCGCTCGAAAATTCCAGCTTGAACATGACATAACTTTCTTTAAACATGATAGTCTCTCGATCTCTAATTTTTACTCTCAATTCATGAATCTGTGGGCTGAATACACTCATATAGTTTATGCAGATTTGAATCCTACAGGTCTTAATTCTGTACAATATGTTCATTAAACTACTAAACGGGATCAATTTCTTATGAAATTGAGATTAGAATTTGAAGGCATTCGGTTCAGTCTCATGCATAGAAACCCTGTACCATCATTGGATACATGTTTCAATGATCTGTTACGTGAAGAACAACGTCTCCTTATGCAGTCCATCATTGAAGATAACAAATCATCTATTGTTCCAATGGCATATGTAGCACGAGGAAAATCAAGAAGTCATGACATGAGTGTTGTTCAATGTTTCTGTTGCAAGCAATTGGGACATTACGCTTCAAACTGCCCGAAAAAATTCTGCAACTATTGCAAAAAATACGGACATATTCTTAAGGAATGTCCAATAAGGCCACCAAAGAGAAATGTCACAGCTTTTACAGCCTTGGTTGGTTCATTTATTCCAAACAATTCAGCCAATCTAGCACTGGTTCAACAAAATGCTTCTACTACTACTTCAACGGTGACCCCTGAAATGGTTCAACAAATGATCGTTTCAGCATTCTTTGCTCTCGGATTCTCAGGTAAACCTTCTTCCTCTTGGTATTTTGATTCGGGGGCTTCCAACCACATGACCAGCAATGCACAATTTCTTAAGAATATCAAAAATTATTTTGGAATTCTCAAGATTCATACTACTGATGAAAATTAATTGCCTATCACAGACACTGGTGATATTTCTTCATCTCTAACAAATATTTTTGTCTCGCCTGGTCTCACTAGTAATCTCATTTCAGTCGGTCGATTAGTCGAGAATGATTGTCAATTACAATTCTCACAATCTGGTTGTCTTGTGCAGGACCAACAATCAGGGAAGATAATTGCGAAGGGGCCTAAAGTTGGACGTCTTTTCCCAATTCAGTTTTCATTGCCTCCAAGTCTTTCTCTGCCTTTAGTTTCATGTAATTCTGCTATTGTTGATTACCAAATATGGCATAAGCGTCTTGGACATCCAAACGCCAATGTACTTTATGACCTGTTAAAATCTAGTTTTCTTGGAAATAAACACATTCCATCTCTTAATTCTGTTAATTTTGATTGTATTCCCTGCAAGCTTGGTAAAAGTAAAATTCTGCCTTTTCCAACACATCAATCTAATGTAACACAAGTATTTGATATCATCCACAGTGATGTCTGGGCGTGGCACCAGTTATATCTCATGCTGATTACAAATATTTTGTAACTTTTATTGATGATTATAGTCAATTCACGTGGGTCTATTTTTTGCGATCAAAAGATGAAGTCTTTTCAACTTTCAAATTTTTTCATGCTTATGTTGAGACCCAATTTTCATCAAAAATAAAAATATTTCGCTCTGACAATGGAGGGGAATACATGTCACACTCATTTCAGAAATTTTTTCAATCCAATGGCATTGTATCTCAAAGGTCATGCCCCTCAACTCCACAATAGAATGGAGTAGCGGAAAGAAAAAACCGACATATGCTCGATGTTGTTCGTACCCTTTTGTTGGAGTCTCATGTGCCTTCACGATTTTGGTGGGAAGCCCTTTCCACCGCTGTCCATCTTATAAACAGAATGCCATCTCTACCAATAGGTAATGAATCCCTTTTCATTCGGTTATATGGTCACGCACCAAATTACTTCACTCTTCGAGTATTTGGTTGTGAGTGTTATGTCCATCTTACTCAAGAACGCACCAAGCCCACTGCACAATCTGTTGAATGTGCTTTTCTCGAATATTCTCCTCATCAAAAGGGATTTTTATTTTATGATCCTAACCTTCGTAGGATTCATGTATCTAGAAATGTCATTTTCCAAGAAAATTTATATTTTTTTGCATCACATCAGGATCTCGTCTCGTCTACAATTTCTATTTTGCCACTGTTTTCCCACTCCCATTCAGGTCAACAATCTTCTAAACCTCTCTTGACCTACAAATATATATAAGATGCATATTAAGTGAGGGGACTTTTAATATGAGAGATGAGAGGAAGAAATAATGACCTTTGATTGAATTAGATGAATGTGATCAATATTTAATTGGGAAATGCTAAACGAAACGAAACAAATTCGTGAAATTGAACGCGAATGACGTGGATAAGCTTTGGATATCAATTTCTCTTTCCTCTATAAATTTTTTGGTGAGAAAATTTTCTCTTTTTTATTACCACACTAATTAATATTTTTTTCAGAAACATTTATTTATTTATTTTTCTTGGCTTACGGCTTATCCTCAACCATACAGGACCGATGTTAACAAATTTTACATCAACTTTCATCTTAATCTCTGTCATCCAACCACACGACACCAATCTTTTAGATTGTCGATGATTCAATTTGGATTTTTCTTAGTTATTCATCATCTGTTCAATTTTAGTTTTCTTGCTTATTCATCACCTGCTAAATATCGGTTTCCTTGTTGTTATATTTTCATCCCTTACAATATCAAATTATAGGTTTCCTTTTCTTAATGCAAGAGAACTATAATCATTTCAAATTATGTGTATCACTTGATTTAGAAGGCTATAAGCAAGGAAGTAATGTAAATGTAGACGCAAATATATATATATAGGTTGAAAAATACATTATGGTTGACGGTCGCGGTCGCATTGCAGCTTTTGCGAATTTGATTGTAGTCGGCACGACATAAATTAACCATAATGTATTTTTCAAACGGTAAATAGTGGTATCGGCTCGACATCAACCTATATCGCTTTGTCACGCTATTTGCGTATCGGCTCGACATCAACCTATATCGCTTTGTCACGCTATTTGCGTATCGGCTCGACATCAACCTATATCGCTTTGTCAATTAATTGAAAATATGTTCAGCAGCACTACACTTACATTACTTCCTTGCTTATAGCCTTCTAAATCAAGTGATACACATAATTTGAAATGATTATATTTCTCTTGCATTAAGAACAGCAAAACCTATAATTTGATATTGTAAGGGCTGAAAATATAACAACAAGGAAACCGATATTTAGCAGGTGATGAATAAGCAAGAAAATTAAAATTGAACATATGATGAATAACTAAGAAAAATCCAAATTGAATCATCGACAATCTAAAAGATTGGTGTCGTGTGGTTGGATGACAGAGATTAAGATGAAAGTTGATGTAAATTTGTAAACATCGGTCCTGTATGGTCGAGGATAAGCCGTAAGCCAAGAAAAATAAATAAATAAATGTTTCTGGAAAAAATATTAATTAGTGTGGTAATAAAAAAGAGAGAAAATTTTCTCACCAAAACATTTATAGAGGAAAGAGAAATTGATATCCAAAGCTTATCCACGTCATTCGCGTTCAATTTCACGAATTTGTTTCGTTCCATTTAGCATTTCCCATTTATTAAATAAATAGTATTTAAGAAGTACGCTCGTGAAATTTGCGAGCTTCTTATTCGTGATGAATAGCACTGCTGTATTTAATTATACATTTCTCTCTCTTAATTATTCACTATCTCTTTCTTCTTCCAAATAATAATTGCATATTCTTCTTTCATATTTTTCTATGTTTTCAAATAAAAAAAGCTACAAGATTTTTAATTAAATTTCAGCAGTTTTATATATTTTTTCTTCAAAATTCTGCAATATAAAAATTAAAATAATAAATTTAACTAATAGAAAATTATTACTTGAAAAATGGTCTTCATATTAAAGTTTTTTTTACATATTATTTTAATATTTGAACTTGTACAATTTAATATAATTTTATAAATTTATAGAATTTTAAATATTTAAAACATATTAAATAAATATTAAAAATAAATTAAAACACTATGCGGTATGCAAAATAACCTCTGATAATTCAATTCTCAAAATAGAAAAATGCAAGGTGAAGGAACACATATGTTAAAGGAACAGTAATTTACACATTTATTTAAATTCTTTCACAAAATAGCAACATATGTGTTCGTATCAGTACAATTTAGGATTTAGAATTAACTAAATTCTTTCATGAGTAAGAGGATTTAGAATTAACTAAATTGATATGGCTTTTTAAATCTTAAATGAAAGCAATATACTTTCCACCGTTGTTGATACTCACTCACAAGTCACAAACTCACACATTCATATAGAGTAGAATTATGACAAATCTTGTACTAGAACGACGTTTCTTATCATTTTAACTATGAAAAATTGAATTTTATACAAATAATTTAAAACCAATACTATTGAATGTATATGGAGAAGAATATTGTAGATATATTAAAAAAAATATTATCAAAATGTTATTGGAATTGTAAAGTAAGTTATACTAATTTGAATCTTTTTTTTTATATAAAATGACTAGAACAGAAAAAGTATGATTCTAAATATATTTTTTTTTTTTACCACAACATTTTGTTAGATATTTTATTATTAAAGTAAATGTCTATGATTTTTTTCATTTTTGAATATCTTATGAATTCTTAGTTGGACTCTACAGCTCGACCTTCTTCCTAGCCTTTAAAGGAAGTGTTTTTCATTGTTTTCTTCATCCGTGATGAGTTGTTTTATTAGATATGTTATGTGTCTAGCTCAACCAATTTTTTTTTTTACATTATACTCGGGCATAAATCGTGCATTTTATGGACGAAGAACTAATGTTTACATCATTATTTTATGTTGGTTGTCAGCAGTCTAACATGACCCTCTCATTTTATTCGAGTTTAAGACCCACTATACATAGTAAGGCTAACTTAGGCAGGATTTTATAATCTCTACCAAATTAAAGACTAAGAAAATAAAAAATAAAAACAGTTTAGTTATATCATATTGAAATTTAAGCATAGATCCTCATATTTACAATTCCAAATGTAAAAGAGAAATTAAATTTAAATATTTATTGTCTATTAAAGTTGTAACTTATATATAACACACAAAAACTGTTTACAATTGATGAGAGCAATTTTTCAACCACTATTTTACACAAGAATCTAAAAGCACACCATTCTCATAATTAAATCCTTTAACTTGAGAACACCTTTATATCATAAACAAAGGTACACCATCAAAATATCCCAGCAACAAAAGAGACACCGGCAGCTTAAGAGCATATTGTACACAAACCAAATAGTAATGGTAAAGAAATTAACATGAACATGATCCTTCCTTAACAAGATCATCAATACAATCCCCAATAAGCATATAACAATATTCTTCCTCAAGCACAGGTAGCCACTGCAGGAAAATAATTTTCTCAACGAGTAACATAGCAGCACTATAGCTATTTCAAAAGCAAGACCTCAGCTGTAGGAGAAAACTCTCAAACAAAGATAAATTCTATACCACCCTCTACAGCTGCCTTGGGTGATGTCAAAGGAAAGTATTCAATTAGGTCAATAAAAAATTAAGAAAAATCAGATTACTCAACCAACCGAGTTATCTTGGAGCAATAGAGCACCCCTGGCTGCAAGTTGGTAAAAAATAAATGTTGAAGCAGTTTGTTTTAGCAAAGGAAATGAGTTTGACGAGATAACCATTGAGTCTGATGCTGCGACTGTGGTAAAATGTTCATTGATCAACTCGGAGTTTCTTATAGGCACAATATATTGTATCTTTCTGAACTCCAGAAGTTTGCTAAGCTAGGTTGAAGACACTTATGTCCAATTTATTAAAATACAAGACATATATAAAAGCTATATCTCATAGTATGGTTAGAACAACTAATCAGTCAAGGTCCAATTTAAGTGGAGAATGCCCCAAGTCCCATCCCAAATCCAACTATAGCTTTATGTATTGATTTGACTTCATGAAATCTCTTTTTTATTTTCAAACACAAGTCTTTCACCTAAGATATAATTGTCAACCCCATTTTCTTATAGAACTTTAATTCATTTTTTCGTTTAGAATATGAATTGAAATCACTTTTTCTATGAGGCAAAACCAACTTAAGCATGAACATTTGTAAGGATAAAGTTAGGTTGAACCAACATTTTAAGATGATATGAGAGTCGATGTAAGATTTGTTGGACTACCTACTATCAAGTCACCGCTATCAAACCACTTGGGTCATGCTCTAGTGGTCAAGTCAAGAGCATGAGGGGTGTATTAAAAATCTCGCATTAGATGAGATATGACTCGAACATGTGTTAAGGGGGGAAGTCCTATAAGTTAGCCGGGGCCAAGCCACTAAAGCTATGGCTTTAGCCCTTAAAACTTTGGGTCAAAAAAGGCCTCAAAAGTTTAAATATAGCTATAAATATATTCCATGACCAAAAAACAACAAGTATTTATCTAGCTTAGTTGGTTAAGAAGGAGGCCGGAGGAGGATCCTCTGACTTTAGGGCGGGAACTGCACTCTGCCTTTCCCCTTATCTCACTCTAAAAATGCAGTATCTCTCATGTTGTTTCCCTCCTTATTTTCACCTCTTTCACTTCTCTCATGAAAATTCCTAAAGTTATGGGAAGTTAGAGAATCCAAAGTCAGAGGATCTGCTTCCAAGGAGGCCTCGTGTCTTGGATAGTACAACCTTTGGCTGGTGCAGAATTTTATATATATAATTTTTTTTTTAACATTGTGTTATTTTCTTAAGGCCTCACAATAAAATGTGTTTTAGGCCTCTAAATACGCTGTGTAGGTCCTGAAGTTAGCTTTGTAAGGATTGAGTTAATCTAGCCCAAATTCTAAGACCTTTCCCACTTGTTAATCCTAAGGATTGAGTTATATTTGTCTATCGAGTTATATTTGTCTAAGTTATATTTGTCTAACACAAATATGTCAGACAAAGATATTTCAATAAAAATTAAAAATTGAGTGTTTCTCACTCAAAGTCAGGAATACAATTAGAACCACCCATCTATCCAACTAGATATGATATGGAAGAACTGTAACAGAACATACAATATTTGACTTCTCTTTAGAAATTAAAAAAATTCACCAGGGATAAAATCTAGAAACTTCAGCCAAAAATGGAAAACAATTGTTGTTAATACAAAAGGTTTGCAAGCACTACAAGAATTGAGTTTTACCCATCATTGCTTTACCATCATTCATTGATTCATTCCATTCGATTTTTCTTCCTTCTGTTCTGATTGAAGTCATTGGTGGATTCTTCTTCAATAGAGAATCTCTTGACAGAGAGTTCATTTTCAGTGCCTCTGCAAGCAATGCCACTCAAATCTGGTACATGATGTAGCTCCAACTTTTTATCAATTGGTTCATCATATACGAGATAAACTGATGTCTTCTTTACAATGAAACCATTCTCAAAAATAACAAGGACCTCCACTTTGTCACCGGGTTCCATACTTGATACTACCCTCTGCCCTTCCTCATCTTCAAATGAGACTAATGCCTCTCTCTTATAAAGTTGAATGGTAGTCTTTGTGTAATTTTTCACTAATACGTTTTTAAGGCCATCTGATGTTATGTTATTTGAGGTTGAAGTATAGACAATGCACATCATTGATTTTAAGTTACGCCCTTCCATTTGAGGGACTTTAAAAGTTACTGAAGAACCTTCAGAATGAAAGGTTAACCAATTTGGATAACTATCACCGGGGAACAAATATCCACCACTCCCATTGATATCCTTATTCTGTAAAAGTAAAGATAGACTAAAGATTTAATTGACAAGCATATTTATATCACCTTATCATTTATTCAACAATTAAGATATAATTTTTCTCAGGTGGTAATTAATAATACTTTGGATGTTAAATTTTTCTAAGATACACATATATATTTGCTTGGATTCATAAAATAGACTACAAGTCCTAAAAATAATGGTATTGTGAAAAAGTTTTGAAAATTGTAAGTTTGTAACAGTTTCTTTTCCTAAAAACAAAGTTTATGAAAATCATGTCATAATTGGTCACAACACTACATGCAACCAAAAGAAAAACTCATATTCATGGATACTTTAAATCAACTACATAACTAGCATGGAAAATGCATACTCATGTTCTTTTCATGAGTAAGGAAACTTTGTTATAAAAGCACCCTCAGTGTAAAATATGCATTTTAAACTGTCATCAATTCACAACTCATCAATTGTATGACTTTTAAGGTAGTTATAAGCAAAGTCTAGTATTTCTAATGATCAAATAGTTATATTTGCAAGGCGGGAGAAGATATAGAGTATGTCAAACCTGTAAAATCATCTCTTTCAGAATATTGGTAACTTGACAATTCATTCCCATTTGAATTAAAAGAGACTTAAAGGAATGTTTTGATCTTGAAACATTCACTTGACTGCAACATTGAATTAATGTAGATGTGCTAACATTTGATACTTGTGATGTAGTTGCAGTTGATTCCAATTCCTTGGAAACTGTGGCATATAAAGTATCCACAATTATTTTTGCATCTAGAGAAAGTTGATCTTCAGATTTGCAATCCACCCAAAGACTTCGAAGCCTCGGAAGGTGGTTAGAAAAAGCCGATAGTTCATGGGAACTACTACTTGGTACATCTAAAGCAACAAGAGATGACATGAGAGAAGATGCTTGAAATTGGGATGAGAGATTATTTGATGGTGACATCCAAGACCAAATGATAGATGGAAACACATCACGTGAAAATCCTTTGTAGCCGCACAGAGAAACATATCCAATGCTTTTTGACCGCACTATTGAAAAAGGAACTCTTGTGATTGCAGTGTTATCTGCAAGCAGAGTAGTTAAAGATTCCAACTGTACCAAGTCCTCTTCCAACTTGTCAATCTTTAAACAACCTGAAAGAACGAGAGTTTTTAAAGATTTCAACCTATAGATACTTCTTGGGAGGCTACATAGGCTAATGCAGTCTTCTAAATTTATCAGAAGACTTTTATTGAGATGTCCAATGCTAGGAGAAACCTCAGACAGCCTTGAACAATTTTTCAGTACTAGCTTTTCAAGATTAGGCATGTACGAAAAGTCTGGGGTGTGTGTCAGACAATGAGAATGACTAAGATTGAGAATTTTCAAATTTCCCATCATCTGCAAGAACAAAAATGTAAAAGGGAAATGTAAGGAAGAAGCTTCAAAAAATAATGGAAGCTATTATGATGTCTCACTAAACAAGCTATTTACACTATCTTCTAACTATCTACTGCTAATGCTTAAAGAAGTTTCATTAACACACCCATTATACATGAGTGGGGTTTTGAATAGTTGTATAACAGTGTAAAATAAGTTTCCTAAAAAGTATGAAATTCTTAATTTTAACATTTAGACGAACTACCGTTTCATAACAAAAAATAATATGTTCACACCTGGAATACTTGGAAAACTTTCTCTGAAGAAATTTGCAAAATTAGAAAGACTGGCAGACAGAAAGACGAAAACAGAATTAAAAAAGTACCATATAATAACATAATATTTCAATTTGACCGACATGGTTATATTTTAACAATAAATATGCTAATTAAAAAAATATCAAAAACAATACCTGGGGATCTTTCCACATACGTTGGACATTGCTGTTCTCTAACTCAATGAAAACCAAATTTTCTCGACAAAAGTTCGTAGGAATATGTGTTAAGGGAAATCCATTCCAAGACAGCCATCTCAGATTTTTTGAAAGATATTCAAAATCTCCATCAAGTTTAACTCCAGCAAGTTGAAGTAATCTTAGTTTCGTCATCTTCTTAAATGCTTTAGTACTAAAACATTTTGCCTTAGCTTTGGGTAACTTCAAAGCCAACCCTTTAATAGACTTCCTATAAAAGATAAAAGACCAAAAAGCAAAACATGCACATTTTAATCTATTAGATACAAAGTAGATAAACTTGTAATGAAACAGCATTTATTACTAGCTAGAAGGGAAGGAAGCACAAAACTATTCACAACTAAAATCATTTTCAAATCATAGCCAAACTAATGAATGATGACAAATGACTAAAGTTTTGGTTTTCCTTTCTCAAACTTTAGATATTTTAAATCAATAATTAAAAACTGAAGTATATGAAATTCTTACAGATTGATCAGATAGTATATCAATCACATCCTCTTCAAACCACAACCTGCAACGCACCTCAGGCTCCTCAGGTGATTTCTCACGAATGATTTCTCTTCCCATATCTCGCACCAAATCATGCATTCTAAGTCTATTCTGATGATCAATAGTTACAAGGCTTCGTCCCACCAAGATACTTATTCCAATATCAGAAAAAAGTCCACAGCCATTTAATATAAGAGTAACATCATTTCGGTCCATTCCAATAAAGAAACAAGCTATGTCAAGGAATGTTTCTTTCTCGGTGTTATCATTTAAACCGTCATAGCTTATTTTTAGCTTTTTTTGTACTTGGTCATTAGGAATTCTTTTGAGTTTCTCCAACACACAAAGCCACTCTCTTACTTCCCTGTCAAACAAATATGACCCAAGGACTTCCAAAGCCAGCGGCAATCCCCCAGAATACTCGACTACATTTCTAGAAATTTCAACAAAATCATTTGTAGGACTTGCTTGCTTGAATGCATGCCAACTAAATAGCTCAATTGATTCACTTTCATCCATGTGCTTCATTTTGTATACTTGGTTAACCCTATTTCCTCGAAGTATATGTCTATCCCTTGTTGTGATGATTATTCTACTACCCGGGCCAAACCAATTACGATTTCCACATAAAGCATTCAGTTGGTCCAATGTATTCACATCATCAAGTACAATCAATACTCTTTTATGGCAGAGTCTTTCCTTTAAAATGATTTTTCCATATTCAGTGCTTTGTATTTTGGAAGTCTTAGTTTTGCAAATATCAAAAAGAAGTTGTTCTTGTAAACCCACTTGTCCAACATTTTGCTCCCAAACTTCCCTAATATTTGCAAGGAAACTTCTACCTTCAAAATTGCGACTAATTTCATTGTAAATGGCTTTTGCAATGGTTGTTTTACCAACTCCTCCCATACCCCACATCCCTAGTAGGAGAATATCATCTGATTGTTGGATATCCTGGTCTCGACCTATCATTTGAATCATTTCTTTCACTCGAGTTTCAACTCCCACTGGATTATTAGCAATAAACAAGTGTGTCTTATCTAGAAAATGTGTAACATTTTCAACAATACTTTTGATAGCCTCACTTTCATTCCTACATAAAACAAACCAAATTAAGATACATAAATACATACACACTTTCCTTTTCTACAGGTTTCATGCACTGAAGGGAAATCAATCTAATTCAAAGGCATTGTTGGGCATGAAATATGGACAACTTTCTTAGTCCGAATTCAAAGTTTCATACTTTGATTTATCATGTGGGAAACTAGCTTTGGTCAAACAAAGCCATCACTAGGACTTGAATTAAAAATGCATTCTAACTCTAAAAAAATTACTATGCAAATGATATTTCTATTTCTTAAGAAATGTGGTTGGGCCTAACTCAACCTTACAAAACTGACTTAACAACGGGCTTGTAAGGTGAGGATTGTCCCCATTTATAAACACAACAAGGCCAGAGATATGGCCTTGTTGTGTTTATTAGTGAGGGCAATCCTCACCTTACAAGCCACTTAAATTGCGCCTTCATTACGGTCCGCCTCTAGTCACCTAAATTGCGGCATTTCGCTTGCCTTCATTGCAGCCTCCAACACCTTCATTATGTTAGGTTTGAAAGGGCGGATTAGTCCCACATTGCTTAGAGATACGGTTTGTGTTGTGTTTATAAGTAGGAGCAAACCTCACCCTACAAACTGGTTTTGTAAGGATTAGTTAGGTCCAACCCACACATTCTAAGGGTGAATTTCATGAATGTTATTTTTAGGGATAATATTCAATAATTGTGATTTTCATAAAACTTTTTCAATCCCTATAAGCTATAATTATAGCCTTCAGAGTTCAGACTATAACTTCATCTTCAATTTACTTTACTTAACTACAACAATCAAGTTTTATCTTACTATATGGATCAGCTACATGAATCAAATTTCTACATAATATTATATTACAAGACTATGCTTCAATCCAATTTGTTATTTTCAAAATTTTTCTTAATAGTTTTTTTATAGATTTTTTAAATCTTCATCTACCTTTAATTGTTTGACTCCTCTACATCTGAACTACTCTCCTTCCAATAGAGTTTACAGGTCTTCTCTCTATATGCCCAAACCATCTAAACCTATTTTCCCCAACATTTCTCCTACAAGTGTTATCCCATCACTCTAATATAGTTATTTCTAATTTCATCTCTTTTAATCTTACCACACACCCCACATAACAACATCTTCATCTCTCTACATTTGCTTTAATTAACTATATAAATATAATGAGTAGTCAATGAACTATATAAAACTTATCAAACTATTCATAATTTCAACAAGTATCTATTTAAGAGCATTATGAAGATTCACCAATTTGACTGTTTACTAGGATTGAAAATTTAACCTGGAATTTGGGATTACAAATCCAGCAAGCGAAGCAGCTTCACAAATCTCTGTTCTCCAGCTTCTCTTGGGACAACCCCTCGTTACAAAACTTTTCCAATTATCACGGGAGACACAACCATCTAACCACCACACCAAACCTGGAGGGTGATCGCCCAACCCCTCGTTACAAAACTTTTCCAAAAGTTTTTGAAATCCCTTTCCGAACTCACCAGTTTGGTGACGTACTTCAGATGGATCTACATCATAAAACACTGGCAGAACAATTTGCCCAATGTTTCTATGACACTGCATAATTAGCAGCAATTCTTCGACGCACCAACACGATTGGGCGTAGTTTGCTGAGAAAACAATAACAGAAATCTGAGACTGTTCGACTTCGATTGCTTGGCGTAGCGAAGTTGAGATATGGTCTCCCCTTGGAAGTGAACAACCATCTATATAAACGCGAATTCCCTCGTTTTGAAGCGAAGCATAGAGATGTGAAGTGAAGGAAGCACGAGTGTTAAGAAGTGTGGTTGGGCCTAACTCATCCCTACAAAACCGGCTTATAGGGTGAGGATTGCCCCCACTTATAAGGACATGTCCAGGCCATATATTGTCCAATGTGGGACTCTTAACACACCCCCTCACGCCCAGGACTAGACAACTGGAGCGTGGAAATAAATGGCGGGTGGCCCGATAGCGGAAACCATAGAAGGTGGCCCACCGGATCTTAAACGAGGCTCTTGATACCATGTTAAGAAGTGTGGTTGGGCCTAACTCATCCCTACAAAACCGGCTTATAGGGTGAGGATTGCCCCCACTTATAAGGACATGTCCAGGCCATATATTGTCCAATGTGGGACTCTTAACAACGATTGTCTTCGCCTCTGAAGCTTAGGAAGACTTCATGGATTCTTGTGTCGGTTTGTGTTCTTCTATTTGTTGTATCTTCATCCTCAAAAAGTGAGAAACTGGAACTGGAACTGGAAGAAGACATATATGAAATAAACGATGAAAAGAATTTCTAGATTCAACAAAGAATAAAAAAAGTAAGAAACTGAAGGAAGTAGGTGATGCAGTCAACTTAACTAACGTTTTCATCGCGTTTACTTATCTTTATTTTTCATAAATAGAAGATGGATAAATACAATTAAAATTAAAATTGGAAATAAATTTAAACTACTTATGTCAAAATTAACTCTGAACCAAATTAAACACTTCAGCGGGTTGGATGTTAATGGTAAAAAAAAAAATGATTAAATTAAGCTATTCATGCTGATTTAAAAGTGTATAAATCAAGAAGAGGAATAAGAAAGAATAAAATATTTTATCATGTATTTTTCCTTTATATTTATCATGTATTATGAAGTAAAATAATTAAATTGAAAGTAATAAAAATAGTGCTAATTAAATTATAGTACAGTTAAAAAAATTACTCTTTCAGTTCATTTTTAAGTGTTATATATCAAGAAAATTAATCATTGTTGTTATTTCTTAAATAATAATTCTTTTTTCTTATAGTACTCTCAACTTTTTATTATTTTATTTGATATTTTTTCTCTCTCTCTAATAAATGACTAGAGTAATTTTAACATAATAACAATTATTACTATTTTAAAATTTTAAATAACACTTAAAAAGAAATAAATTTTTCTTTCAAAAATTACAATTAAAAAGAAACGGTGAGAATATTGTATTGAAAAATAAAAGTAATCATCGTAAAAAAATTATAAATAAATCGATAATTTTAACACAGAAAAAATATTATAATTATTGTATTAAATTTTGTGTTTTTGTTAAATTTTTCATTAATTATACAAATTAGTTTATATTCATTTTTTTTTCATATTTAAAAGCATTATTATTGTCCCAAGCCAATCAAAATGGCCATTGACTGACGACCCGAAGAAAGCAAGGATTCACCCAAATTTCTCATAGAATAGGGAGGCAGATTTCAACGTCTTTTGAACAAAATGAAAAAGGAGGCAGATTTCGATTTACTGTGTGAAAAGAGATGGAGAGTGATGCTTCGTCTGACAGCTAACACCGCAGGGTTCGTAATACTAAACTCCAGGTAATTTCATTCAACTTTTTCGGTAACTATTTTTTTTCCTATATTCAGTTTACTTCATCATATAGATATACTTTTGATATATATGAGGATGTATGCTTACAGTACATATTTACATTCTATTTGGGTAGGAATGAAAGTGAGGATATCAAAACAATTGTTGACAAAGTTTCACATTTGCTAAATAAGTCAGACTTGTTTATTGCACATAATCCCGTGGGAATTGAATCTCGAGTGCAAGATGTCATTCAACTTCTACCCATTCAATCAAATGATGTTTTACTACTAGGGATGTGGGGCATGGGGGGAATTGGCAAAACAACCATCGCAAAAGCCATTTACAATAAAATTGGCTGCAATTTTGAAGGTAGGAGCTTCATTGCTAATATTAGGGAAAATGGGGAGAAAATTAATGGACTAGTGAGTTTACAAGAGCAACTTCTATTTGATATCTGCAAAGAAACGACAATCAAGATACCAAACATTCAGTCAGGAATAACAATGTTACGGTCTAGACTCAGCTTAAAAAAAGTACTCATTGTACTTGATGATATAAATAAGTTAGAACAACTGCATGCTTTCTGTGGAAGTTTTAGATATCCAGAATGGTTTGGTCCAAGGAGTATAATAATTATCACAACCAGAGATAAGCGTTTACTTAAGGGGAGAGTTGATAAAATATACGATATGTCAATAATGACTGAAAGTGAATCACTAGAGCTTTTTAGTTGGAATGCGTTCAAGCAAGCAAGTCCTATGGGAGATTTTGATAGAATTTCCAGAAATGTAGTTAAATATTCTGAGGGATTGCCGCTAGCCCTTGAAGTCCTTGGGTCGTATTTGTATCATAAGACGGAATCAGAGTGGAAACTTGTATTGGAGAAACTCCAAAGAATTCCTAATAACCATGTGCAGAATAAGTTAAGAATAAGTTATGATGGTTTAAATGATGATGATGAGCAAGAAATATTCCTTGATATAGCTTGTTTCTTTATTGGGATGGATCGAAATGATGTTATACTTATATTGAAAGACCGTGGACTTTCTGCTGAAATTGGAATACGTGTCCTTGTTGAGCGAAGTCTTGTGACTGTTGATGATAAGAACATTCTTGGAATGCATGGTTTGATGCGAGATATGGGAAGAGAAATCATTCGTGAGGAATCACCATGGAGGCCCGAGGAGCGTAGCAGGTTGTGGTTTTATGATGATGTGATTGACGTATTATCAAAACAAAATGTAAGAATTTCATACACTTTTCTTTAAAACTATGGATTCTAAATATCTTGAGCTCAAGAAGTTAAAATAAACACTTATGATTCAGTTGTCAACATCCATTTGTTTTGTTGATTATCAAGAGATCATCGAAAAATTAGTTTGGTGGTGAATCTTTTTGTGCATCCTGACTTATAGTTAGTAACAATAGGATTGGTTTCGTGGCAAGTTTTACATCCACCTTGTTGCTTTAATTTGTGCATGTTTTTGCTTTCTGGTTCATTAAACTTCACAGGGAAAAGAAGGTGTTTTGGGTTTGGCTTTAAAGCTGCCTATAGCTAATGCAAAATGTTTTAGCACTAAAGCATTTGAGAAGATGGAGAGACTCCGATTCCTTAAACTTGATGAGGTATTACTTGTTGGAGATTTTGAATATGTTTCTAGAGACCTGAGATGGCTGTCATGGAATGGATTAAGTCAAATTCCTAGAAACTTTTTTAGAGAAAATTTAGTTTCTATCGAATTGGAGAACAGTCAAGTCAAACTTCTATGGAAGAAAACTCTGGTATTACTTTTGATTTTAGTTTTTCACACTACATGAGTTATTATCACTTCTCATATTTATGGTTGAAACTTAAATTTAAAAATACGACCTTTAAAGTTAAATTATTAAATAAATTTATGCACCGTCAATGTAAAAAGTTTTACAGTATCAATTCATCACCATCATCCGTTTGCATGTCTGTGTATGTGGTAGGGGTGGCAATCCAATCCATTAAATCAAAATCCATCCGATCCATCCACTAAATTATCCATCCAATCCATCCACTATAGAAAATATTAGCTAATGGATTGGATCTAATCCATCCATTTAAAGTTATGGATGGATTCAATCCATCCAACAAATTTTGAAAATCCATTGGATTATTTCTTTATTTTAATTTTAATGGACAATATTTTTAATCAAATAAAAATTTATTTATATAAAAATAAAAATATAATTATTTTTTAAAATTTGGTGATATATATATATATATATATATAAATGCTTGTAACTGATTTCAAGGTGTTGTTTCATCGTAAAATTCGTTTGTTGCTTTTTGAAAAAGTTAAACGCGTCCTTACCAATCTCTCGCACTGGAATAAGCTTTAGTCATTACTCAGTTTTTTAACTTTGACTATTTTTCACTAAAATGAAATTTATCTGTTTGTATTTAAAATTAACTTGTAGTGTGTTCCACCAAAAATAATGTAATCAGAAAAAAAAAATTTGTATTATGCATGTTTGATTTTCTATCAAGGCCCTAAACGAAGTATATATATATATATATATATATATATATATATATATATATATATATATATATATATATATATATATATATATATATATATATATATATATATATATATATATATATATTAGAGTTAAAAATTATTTAAAGGAAATTTAAAAAAACAACTTTTTTTTGTAAAAATAGAAAAATAAATTTGTAAAAAATCTAAAATTAATTTTATGGATGGATGGATATCCATCCGTTCAAAATAGCTTAATGGATGAATCGGATGGATTATATTTTTTAATGGATGGATTGGATTGAATTTTTTAAAAGAAATTTTAGTGGATCATAATGGATTAATGGATTGTTTGGATCCATCCATTAACAATCCAATCCATATCCATCCAATCCATCCATTTTGCCACCCCTAGTATGTGGTTAAAATAAAAGTCAAACTTCTTTCAACTTAAAGTGTAGTAAAAGTGCATTCCAATTAAATTCATAAATTTGATATACTTTTAGTTCTTGTTGTGATAATGTAACTTTTGTAAGCATTTAACAATATAATATTGGAATGAAATTTTGTGCTAACTGCTAAGCATGAATCAAAATGGGTTTATCAATATATTTAGTGTACACCATGAGAGCTTCTACAGTCTACAACTACTGCAGGTTAAACACATCATTACAAATTTACCACCTAAATGTGTGTAAAAACGTTGATATAGCTTAAAGGAGCAAAAATGGTTGTATTTTTTACTGTTTGATTAAAGAAACTTTAAATTTACAGTTTAAATTTATGAACTCTTAGTAAAATTCTAAGACACAAGTTAATAACTTATGCAACATTATATGCAGAAATTTGCCTCTTTTTTATAAAGATTTTAATTTCCACTGATATTGGAATTTTCAAAAAAATAACTGCACTAATGTACATGTTTTACTTTCCATTCTCATAGATAGTGATGCATTGTAATCCTTTCCATTTACTTTTTGAAGCCTCTTACCTAAGTTGCTCAATAATATTTATGTTCTTGCAGAGGATGGAGAAGCTGAAAATTCTCAATCTTAGTCATTCTCACTTTCTCACACGAAGCCCCGACTTTTCAAACATGCCTAATCTTGAAAAGCTAGTACTTAAAGATTGTCCATTGCTGTCTAAGATTTCTCCAAGCATTGGACATCTCAATAAAATTCTTCTAATAAATTTGGAAGATTGTAGTGGCCTACGTAGCCTCCCAAGAAGCATCTATAAGTTGAAATCTTTGAAAACTCTCATTCTTTCAGGTTGTGTACATATTGACGAGTTGGAAGAAGAACAAATAGAATCTTCAACCACTCTCCATGAAAATATAACTCCAATAACAAGAGTATCCTTTTTAGTAATAAGGTCAAAAAGCATTGGATATATTTCTCTGTGCGACTGTGAGGGATTTTCACGTTATGTGTTTCTATTTATCATTTGGCTTTGGATGCTGAGATATGCATTGATTTGTATATAATTATGTATTCATTACGATTGATTGTTTATTGATTTACCCTCCTAATCAAGGGATACTTGTTGTACAATATTCAATATAAGTAAAGATCAAGTTATTCAATAACAAAACTTTATTTTCAAGAGATGTCATTGTCACTTACAAATGACCTTCCATTTTGATTTCAAACATCTTCTCTCATGTCATCTCTTGTTGCTTTGGATGTACCAGTTAGTAGTTCCCTTGATATTTCATCACTTTCTAACCACCTTCCAAGGCTTTGACGTCTTTGGTTAGACTGCAAATCTGGAATCAACTTTCTCTGGATGCAAAAATAATTTTAGATGCTTTATATGACAGTTTCTAAGGAATTGGAATCAACTGCAACTGGTAATGAATTAATTCAACATTGCAGTCAAGCACACGTTTCAGGATCAAAATACTCCTTCAAGTTTCTTTTAATTCAAATAGGAATGAATTGCCAAGTCACAAGTATTTTCAAAGAGAAATTTATACAGGTGTGACATGCTCTCTCTTTCCCGCTCTTTTATGTTTGTCTGTGTGTATCACCTCGTGTTAGTCTATATATGTTGAAATATTTAATCATTATTAGTATTGGTACTATTTACTTTTACATTAATCTTAACTGATGCATAAGAAGTGTTAGTGTTAAGAGTAGAAAGAGCATTTATACATGAAATACTTGTATAGATTGGAGGGTACAATTAAAAAAAAAACATCGAAGCGACATGTTGTTTATAACAACAAATCTCCATGGAAACTAACAGAAATGCGCACTGATCACGCACAAAATCTTCGTTGGGAGACTGGGCCAGATGCTGCCGTGATTCACTCTATACTAGTACTATTAAGAGCATTTTTTTTTCGGGACAAGTACTATTAAGAGCATTGATAAAAGATTGGAAGCCCTCCAATCTGTTATTAACTAGTATGGAGAAAGAGCATTTATACATGAAATACTTGCGTAGATTGGAGATTTGTTATTTATGATTTGAATATTTTAGCGAAGATATGTTAAAGAAAGAATTGATGAAAAGTTATCCAAATCCAAATTAATTTAAATGAAAATTTAAATTAATATCAAATTAAATCTCTTAATGGATATGTTTAGCAAATGAATTTTTTTTTACCCACCTCCTTATGGGGGTCACCCCCAGCGAAAAACCCAGTTTACCCCTGCTTCAGAAATGAACTTCCGAAGTAATTTTTTTTAAAAAATTTTCTCAGACTTCGGAAGTTCATCTCCGAAAACACCAAATGGGGGGTGTTTTTGGAGATGAACTTCCGAAAACACCTTTTTTCAGATTTTGGGGGTTTCGGAAATGAACTTCCGAATTATGCAGAAACTGTGTTTTTTTTTATGATTTTGGAAACAGCCTCGTATTTTTAATTAAAGAAAGACGGCAAATAAAATAAGCGATATATACACAGAAAATATTAATATACTAATATGATAAGAATAGTGATATATACAAACCGATCCGATCCAAATCCAAATAATAATAGTCGACGAAAGATACAATCCGAAAACAAAAAAAATAAACCCGACCACTACTGGGTATGTCTAACCCTCTCACCATGGGCCCTCCTCTGCCGCCTGTATGCCGCCGCACGGCCCGCATCAGTGACGATCATCTCCATCACGGCGACTGCCTCTGGACCGCCCTGATGAACGACACCTCGATCCAACGCGTCCCGCCCAAGCATCTCTATCCGCTGGAAGATCGGCATGAGATCAATGGCGTGGTCATCCTCGGCCTGCTGGTTCTCCAGGATCTCCCCGTGTGCTGGCCTAGGAGCGCCGGGAGCGTCGGGTGTCAGCAGAGGATGTGACACCCGATAGAACCATGTGACGTACCCTCCACACTGTTCCAGTCCTGGGTGACCCGCATGCGATGGTACTCCTCCGGTACCACATGATGCTCCCAATCCTCAAACATGGCAGTGAGCTGCACTCTGGTCACTGTGTCAGGAGCAGCCTCAAAGGGTGACTTGGGTATCATCTGCACAAATCCGAACTGCCGCATGCACCGCTCAGGGAGATACCGGACCATGATGGTAGTCCCGCATGCCAACCAGCCAGAATATAGAGATATGCCGTCAAAGGGGACAATCTGAGTGAGGTCGCTGAACGGCCTCCAGGTGACGTCATCGTGCGGTCCAAGTACCCACGGTATGGTCCCACCGCATTGTTCCCCCTCTGGAGAACGTATCTGGCAGCCCTGGGCATGGCGTCAACGTACGCAAGATCGATGTGGAAGCCGTGGATGCGGGAGAAGTAGGAGATGATCCAGCTCTGAAACATAAATAAATACGAAACATAAGTAAATACGAAACACAAATACGAAACATAAATAAATACGGAACAATTAAAATGAAACGTACCGAGAGTAGTGTGCAGGATCCGGTCAACTGTCTCGTCCTCCAGTTGGAGGCCTCATTCAGCTTCTGGTATAGGTATGCCAGAGTAGCTGCCCCCCAGTTCCACTGATGAACGGTGGTCAAGTCCATGAAGTAGCGGAGGTAGGTCACGTCGACGTACCTTGCACTCTTGTCCACAAAGACTGCAGCGCCTACCACATGCATGTACCAGCACCGGAGAGCGCAGCCACGGTGATACTGTGTAAATAGCTCGTCACCCGCCTCCTCGGCATCGGCCTCCGCGTCCAGGTGGTACTCGAAATAGCGGCTCAGTGTGGTGAACTGGATATGAGGCCCAGATGTCGTGGCGCACTCAAAGTCAGTAACTTCGGGCTCCATACCCAAAAAGAGCGCCATCCACTCAGTGGCTACGACCCTCTGGATCCAGGAGTGGGTCAACAGTGGCCCCCTGATCGGCAGGTGGAGAAGACACTGCACATCATGCAAGGTGATCGTCATCTCCCCAACCGGCAAGTGGAAAGAAGACGTCTCCTTGTGCCACCGCTCCACAAAAGCGCCCTGCATGCCGTGGCTGATGGTGGTGTACCCCGTCATGCAGAGCCCCCTGAGCCCTGAACCTCTCACAGTGTCGTTAAACCACTCGGCAGTCGGTTTAAATAGACTGAAAATCTTTCGGGCATGGTTCACCATTTTCAACGGCTCTCTCTCTCTTGTTACAAAAAAACAAATAAAAAAGTATGTTACATAGACCGGTTAAATAGACGGTTAAATAGACGGTTAATAAAATATTGAATAAACGTCTAAATTATAAACGGTTAAATAATGTAGTCGGGCAAATTATAAAAAATACCTCTCCCTCCCAGATCCGCCGAGCAACGTGGTCGCGGTAGGATATCAGCACGGAAGTGTCAATGGGCCCTCCCGGGTAGCTGTCCTCCTGCTCATCCTCCTTCCCGGGTGGAGGGTCAACATCCGGTACCCCCTCCGCCTCGTGGTATGACACTGCCACGTCCTCCTCCTCCTCCTCCTCCTCTCGCTGGCGGGAAGAAGATACCCGAGCCATCCTACTCCTAGATCCAAATGAGGAGGTACCCTCGTCCATCTCCACGGGAACTCGCACACGTCGTCCCCGGCCCTGCCCCCGTCCCTGTGTCGACGCCAGCTGCGCCGCCGCCCGCTCGCGTCTAGTCGACGCAGTCTGGGTCTCTCTACCCTGTCTGATGCGTGCTGGTTGGTCGCCTGACATGTTCCTGTAAACAGTTGAAATCGATTAATATGCGAGACAACAGAAAAACTAAAAAAAATTGCACTTCTGATACAATTCGGAAGTTCATTTCCGAAACTGGGAATGGAGGTGTTTTCGGAAATGAACTTCCGAAACACCCCTGCGTAGAAGTTCTCTGCAACCTCCAATGGCAGACCCCAAAATCCTAAATCAAACCTATGTCTAGACATTCTAAACATCCTAAATATCACTACAAACCTAACCTAATACATTTTTTGCTATTTGTAAATACCCTAATATAAATTTTAATCATAGATCTTAAAATCAAAATGCTTACCGATTGAATAGATTGGAGGACTTTTGAATGTAGTAGAGCAAGTAGATGGAGCCTTTGATGTAGCTTGGAAGTGGTTTGCAGAAAAATCTCTTTGGGGTTGAGTTTGGAAAAAGATTAGGGTAAATGAATTGGGGGAGGGGGGTTGTTTTGCTTAATCTGCAAAACGCGCAGTATTTCGGAAATGAACTTCCGAAATGCTGTTTTCGGAAATGAACTTCCGAAATAAGACAATTTTTTCAAAAAAAAAAAAGGCACTTTCGGAGATGCATCTCCGAAAACACCTTTTTCTTGCATTTCGGAAATGCATTTCCGAAGTCAGGGGTAGTTTGGGTTTTTCACCAGAGGTGGACTAGAAGGTTGGGAGGTAGCCAAAGAAATTTCCTTAGCAAATTAAACCTGCATCCAGATCATATCTGGTAGTCTCAAATCAATTGCCCGTTGGAGAAAAGCCCAACATATGGATTGCTATTTAAGAAGACTCATTCCCACCTTTGAAATCATGAGCTAGAGTTAAAGATTCTTAGTGTTAGGTTTTGTTATTTGAGTTTTTGTATTTGTTTCTGTTTGTGCATATCTATAGCGCCGCCTATAGTTGCATATCTAAGATATAGAGGTTATGTGTGTTTTAATAGAGTTAGAATTCGCAATATTAATCTGTCTATGTTTGATCACTATGGTTAGTGATTGACAGAAAGTGAGAGGGATTCTCATATTTAGGTGAGTCCTAAATAGAAAGAAATGAGTAGTATTAATAAGAGGGACATTGAACTAGGGGTTGTTCATCTAAGACACTCTATACTAATACTATTAAGAGTGAATATTCTTTCTTGGGGTGGAAGCCCCTCAGACGTAGGTGTGATTGCAACGAACTACATTTCCAATTCCTATGTGTTCTTTAATGCTTTATGATTTATCATCTTGTCTCTGTTAAACTATCATAAGTTAGTGTTGCACAATTATCTCAAACATTGTGCCCAATATTTGTCTTGCGAGGAACAAAATTTCAATTGGTATTAGAGCGGACACCCTGTTCTGTTTGGGCGAGCTACAGGGAAAGTATATTTTGTTCAAATGGATAATACAAATGGAAGATCACTCAATAGACCACCTGTTTTGGATAGGGGTGGCAAAAGGGGCCCGACCTGTTGGACATGTCCGTTTTGCCCGCACTTTAGTGTGGGACGGGTCAAGGATTTAGGCCCACACCCTTTAATGTGACAGTCCCGCCCCGCCCCATTTTTCTGCGGGCAGGTGAATTAACACAAATTTATGATTTTTAGGCCTAAAAGATGTAGTGCCCGCGGGCATTCCCCGCCTCGCCCGCACTTTTGTGCGGGGCAGGGTAAGATTTTAGGCCCGCACCATTAACTATATCCGCCCCGTTTTTTTGCGGGTTTTTGCAGGGTGGACATGCTTGTTTGCCACCCCTAGTTTTGGATGACACCAACTATGATTATTGGAAAACTAAAATGGTTGCCTTCCTTAAATCCATGGACAGCAAAACATGGAAGGCTATTATAAAAGGTTGGTAACATCCTGTGACTACCTCTCAAGATGGAACATCAATCTTAAAACCTAAAGTTGATTGGTCTGCTATTGAAGATGATGAAGCTCTTGGAAACTTCAAGGCATTGAATGCTATTTTCAATATTGTGGACAAGAACACGTTTAGATTGATCAACACATGTATTGAAGCTAAAGAGACTTAAGAGATTCTCAAAATTGCTAATGAATGCACATCCAAAGTTCGTATGTCAAGGCTGAAGCTCCTCACAACAAAGTTTGAGAATCTGAGAATGATAGAAGATCAATCCATCTCTTATTTCGACATCAGACAGTGTGACATTGCCAACCCTTCTTTTGAGTTGGCAGAAAAGATGTTTGAAGAAAAGCTGGCAAAAAAAACTTAAATCACTACCTAAGAAGTTCTAAATGAAGAAGCCACTCTATTAAATTCCAAGCTTGATCTGAATGAGGAAGCCACTCTGTTAAATTCCAAGCTTGAAAATATGATAAAATTTGTTCATATGTTGAGCAATGGTTCAGATATGTTAGATGAAATCTTGGAAATTGGAAAAATGTCTAGGAATATGAAGGCAATAAGGTTTGACTACAACTCCATGAACAAAGAAAACAAAGTTTCCACTAAGAATTTTGTTCCCCCTGAGAAGAAGAATGAGTTTCTAATGTTGGACCATATGTCACTATATTTAGTTTGACATGTGTATCCTCGAAACAGAGGCAACAAGAGCTCATCACGGAGATGTCACTATTGTGGAAGATATGTGGAAGATATGATCATATAAATCCCTACTACTATGGTCATATAAATCACTATTGTGGCCCGATTACTTGTAACAGTTTATATAAATGAACGTTACAAGTAATCAAGCCACTTACCTTATGCAAGAGCCATAAAGGCTTTCTTCTAATATTGTCTATGATATTTTGTTGCAGCACAACACTGTATATTGAAAATGAATTAAACATATTACGCGTTAAACTAATTACAATGTTAAAGAAAATATTACTTTAAAGTTTCATATCAACACACACTTACCAATTAATAATATATTTCATTTTGCTTTCGAGTTTCCTATGTAAGGAACACAATGTAATTATTCGTCCTAAGTGATATGATGATCTATTGTGAATGTTCACTGAATAAACACAAGCATATATATAATTAGTATTTGCCTAAACAAAAATAAATATATAATAGATAAACAATAGTTACAAAATTACTTACTCATTGATAATTGGTGCTAAGTAACATTCTTTTTCTCCCTCTTTTAACCATTTTGTCAAGTATTTTTGAATTTCTTTTTTATCACTATTTGTCCATCGAATACTATATAGAATCTTGTTCCTTAGATGGATACTTATGTTGGCGAACTCCTTCCTTAGGGAGGAACAATGTCTCCTTACTCAAGACACCAGGTCTCATGATGTTGTCCCATCTCAGCCTGTGATAGTTGCATATGTTGCTCAGAGTAGAGGAAATGATCGTGATATGTGACAAGTCTAATATTTTTCTTGCAAACAATTAGGACATTTTACTCGCAACTGCAGTAAGAAGTTTTGCAATTGTTGCAAACAACAGGGTCATATCATCTCTGACTGTCCCACACGTACTTCCCGACCAGCGGAACGTCCAGCCCAAGCATTCCATGCAACTACCAACTCTGTAGTTGGTCCTCTCCGTACTGGTGCATCTAATGACGGTGTTCAACAACCTGGAATGATTTAACAAATGGTACTTTTTGCTCTTTCAACCTTGAGAATTCAAGGTAAGTCTTCTAATGTTTCTCAACCACGGTTTCTTGATTCTGGTGCATCCAATCACATGACGGGTTCCTCTGAATACTTGCACAATTTACATTCTTATAATGGTAATTAGCAAATTCAAATTGCGGATGGTAATAAAATTTCTATCACTGATGTTGGTGACATAAACTATAAATTTTGTGACATGCTTGTATCACCCGGACTTTCTTCCAATTTAATGTTGGTTGGTCAATTAGTGGATAACAATTGTAATGTTAATTTTTTTTCATGTTGGTTGTCTTATGCAGGAGCAGGTATCGTAGAAGGTGGCCGTGAATGGCCTAAAGTGGGAAGATTGTTTCCGCTCCATTTTAGTTCTAGTCATTTATCTTTTGCTTGTAATAATGTTTTGAACTCTTATGATGATTGGCATAGAAAATTGGGCCATTCAAATTATGTTGTTTTGTCTCATTTATTTAAAACTAGATTTTTGGGAAATAAACATGTTTGTACTGCTTTTATTTCATGTTTTGTTTGCAAATTGGCTAAAAGTGAAACACTTCTTTTTGCGTCAGGTGCTCATCGTGCCTCCACTTGTTTTGAGATGATTCATAGCGATGTGTGGGGAATGTCTCCTGCATCATCTCATTCTCACTATAAATATTTTGTCACATTTATTGATGATTACAGTCGCCGGATAGGGCTTCTCTTCCTTGATAGTGAGTCGACATCTCTTACATAAGACATAAAGCGACCTCTTTGGATCAAAATTTAAACCTTTTTCTTCAATTGGTGGGAGTCTTCAGTATGATGAACTCAAATTTGATGGTAAGAACACCATGCGCTCTCATCTTTACCCAGAATGGCGTTGACTCCTTTAGGACGATATGGTTTTGGGAGCAATCTGAGATGATAAACCTCTCGCAGAATATCTCCACGTTTTTGTGTTAAGCGGGGTGTAACTTTCAATCGGGCTTTCGTATGGCCTCCGCGGAGGCTTCATTTCCTTTTTGTCTTTTCCTTCGGGTTTGGGATAGTCTTTCTTTAACCTATTTCCATCCTGTCTCGGTTGCACCCTTTCCTTGGCATCTATGGATTTTTTTCTCCATATTGCTTTTTTCACCTTTAATATAACATTCCGCTTTGGTTATCACTTCATCCATGCTGGTTGCCAGTTTTTGTGCTAAGGATTCATTAATGTGATTGACCTTGAGAATAAGTTGAAACACTCCGACGAACATCTCCTGATTTCGGCTAGAAACTTTGACGATCTCTTCGTTGAATCACGACAAATACTCCCGGAGTGACTCAGAATATCCTTGAAGGACCTTGAACAAGCTTACCTTTCTATGCTTTCTAGTAGAGAAATACTATACCATCTTCCTGGTCATGTCTGGATAGTCGACGATTAAAAATTTGGGTAAACTCATATACTATCGTAAGGCCACGTCTTTGAAAGTTCCTACCATAAGTTTGAATTTTAGAAAATCGGATGCGCCAACGATTTCCATCTGATTGTTGATTGCAATGGTGTGCTCCAAAGGACCACTCTTGCCATCGAAAGATGCCAAGGGTTTGAAGTTTTATGGGACTTAATCGTCTCATATAATCTCTGCTAGGTTAAGGATCTAGAAGCTCCTCTTTAGCCTCCCCATCATATTGGCTCTGGCTTTGCTGGAGTATATGAACGCTATCCTACAATGACTCATTTTATTGTCGTAGCCCTTCTACGACCGTCTATAACTATGTAATGATTTTATGTAAATAAACACATCCAGAGATGTATTTTCGAGATTAAATGGACATTTTTAAATTTTCAAAGAATGCTTCTCTACCATTTATGGTGAGAGAAGTAATCTCCTACTATATTCGTTAAGGGATCTCTATATGGCTCACACTATAGAGTCCCAAACATCTTAAACATAAAAATTTTACTGTATTGAAAAAACCAATATTTATAGTGCAAATCAATCGCCTCCTAACAAATAAAAAAAAGACTGAAAAATAACGTTTAGTGTAACGCCCCAGACTGCTTTCAGGATGATCGACTGACCCCACAAACCAACACGGGTGAGTTCTTATGGTTAGGCGCCTACTTCGGCCTCAGGTGTTACATGCGATGCAACCACTCCTCGACTTCTTCGGCCTCGGGTGTTACATGTCCACCAGCTTCCGCATGGTTCGTCCTCGAACCACATCATACTGGAAGAGGTCTGGCTCTGATACCATTTGTAACGCCCCAGACTGCTTACAGGATGATCGACTGACCCCACAAACCAACACGGGTCTTTTCAGACTCACACGCTTTCTAGGAAACTTCCCAGAAGATCACCCATCCCTAAATTGCTCTAGGTCACCCATCCCTAAATTGCTCCAAGTCAAGCACGCTTAACTGTGGAGTATTTATGGTTAGGCTACCGAAAAGAAGATGCATCTTGTTTGTATAGGTAGTACCTATCAATCCTTATATGCTTTCCTTCAACCATGCAGTCTCATACCTACACGGCCTCAGGATCCCTCTCATTCCGATGTGGCAACCACCATTGCCCACTTTGACCTCAGGTGTTACATGCGGTGCAACCACTCCTCGTCTTCTTCGACCTCGGGTGTTACATTTAGCCCCTAACACAATACATGAGATCTCAACCAAGTCCACTAATAACTTACGTCCTAAGATCTCACCCAAATAAATGAACAAATAACTTATCAAAATAGAACCATGAGAATTACTCTCTTCGTTCCACAATGTCTGACCTATTTCAATTTTCAATATATTTTTTTAAATTCTAATCTCTAATTAATAAAAATGCATTATTCCTAATACATGATTAGGGGTACTACAATATAAATATTATTCTCTCTTACTTTTATATATTTTTTAATATGTATGAAATGATCAACTAGATCACTTATCTTAGAACGGAAAAAATATTTATAATTCGTAAGGGAGGAGCTAGTTAATTCACGTGAAGTTTCCGTTATTACAATCACAAACACAAACAAAAACAAAATAAACAAACAAATTTTACAATTCAATTAGTACATGTCTTTGTAACTTCTAGACTTCTAGTTCTAGCCATGATAGTAATTAATCACACTCACTTGACTCTAAAGCAAACATTATCTCTAGTCTAAACTCATCACAGCACTCTTACTAAAATCTGAAACATTTCCTGAATAGGTTGCACTCTTACTACTAAACACTTCATCCTCGTCTTTTTTAGGACCATCTTTCACGTCATCATTCTCAACAGCAACATGTTGACCTTGATCCGCAGTCTCTTGTAACTGCAACGCAAACTCTAACGTCCAAACGACGTCGTTCATCGACGGTCTCATCCTTCCATCATCTACCAAACAACTAGCAGCAATTTCACCAAATTTTTTCAAACACTCAGGCGCTATACTGCCCTTCATAGAAGGGTCCACCATAGTCTCGAGTGTCCCACTTTTATAACAATCTGTCCCCCAATCAGCGAGTGACACCTGGTTCTTCTCCGCAGTTCTAAGAATAGGTGGCCGAGCGCAGAGTATCTCAAATAAAACCACTCCAAAAGAGTACACGTCAGATTTCTCAGTTAAACGATGTCGTTTGTAATACTCTGGATCTAAATAACCAACGCTACCTTTCACAACAGTGCTAACATAAGACTTTGATACACCTGAAGGTCCAATTCGAGAAAGTCCAAAATCAGAAACCTTGGCGATCCATTTCTCATCTAACAGAATATTCGTGCTCTTCACGTCACGGTGAATGATCGTCCGTTTCGCACATGAATGAAGGTAGTGTAAACCACGCGCAGCGCCTATTGAAATCTTCAACCGCTGTTTCCATGATAATTCTGGGTTATCCGTGTTATATAGATGATCTTGTAAAGTTCCACGCGTCATGAAATCGTAGACGATGATCATTTCATTATTGTCGTTGCAGTAACCAATTAAAGAAACGAGGTGG
This sequence comes from Vicia villosa, assembly GCF_029867415.1. Taxonomy (NCBI): domain Eukaryota; kingdom Viridiplantae; phylum Streptophyta; class Magnoliopsida; order Fabales; family Fabaceae; genus Vicia; species Vicia villosa. Next base: position 609,246 of record NW_026705287.1, on the reverse strand, counting down.
ACGTGACGGAGGTTAGAGAGCAAGTCAATCTCGTTGATGAACTCGTTTTCTCCTTGCTGTGAACCCGGTTTGAGTCTTTTGATTGCGACCGGTGTTAAACCGTTGTCGATGTACCCTTTGTAGACGTGGCCGAATCCTCCTACGCCGATGATGAAGAGTTCGTCGAAGTTGTTCGTAGCGGTGCGTATCTGGTGGAAGGAAAACCTGCGGCAGAGTCCCGAAGGTAGAGGTGAGTTTTGAGTGTTGGTTGATTTCGCCTTTTTCAATTCCGTTTTTCGTTTTTGCCTAAAAACGAATAAAAGGACAAGAGAAAATAAAACGACGCCGAATACAATTCCCAAAACGACGCTGATAATTGTCGTTCCACTTATGCTTTTTTTCTTTTGATGTTTATTCGGATTTTGAACTGGATCCGGGTTGGGTCCAGCTAGATTCTTTGAACCCACATCACTGATTTTGAAAATCTCAAGTCCATTTAAAAACGGGTCGCTGTATATGGTGTCTCTACGATCAGCATATGGATGCAACTGAAGAGAGAGGCTAGCTTTCTTGTTACCCTTATTATTACTCTTTGGAATGTATACGGTGTAGTTTCTTTGTACAGCAAGACCATTTTGATCTTGGGTCCATTTCATAACATCAGCATGATCTTCCGCCACGTTTCCTTGTAAATAGATGATGAAGACTCTATCACCTACGATAGTTATGCTGGGGTCGAGTTCACAGAAATGGAGCCTGATCAAGTAATAGAAACCATAATCAACTGGGAACTCCCAAGTTAAGTTCAAGAGTTTGTTGAGAGTGGCATTGATGCCCAAGTCACGTGATGTTCTGTAGAGGTCTTTGGGTGCGATGTAATCGGGTTTTACGGTGATGTTCCTCCCTATTAAGTCTTCAGAGACAAAGTCAAAATGGCGTGATGTTGGTGTTCTTACATAGTCTATATCATTTTGGTTCCAGTTTCTGAGCATGCCTGTGTCTTGAATATTTGGTGAGTTTGCCTGCACTCCAACTTTGATCCGGTAATCTGCAATGGCTTTTCGATCAATTAACAACTTTTTTTTATATTATACTATTGACTTTGATATCAAACGTACTAATATTTGCTAAATGCAGACAAAAAACAGTGAAACAAATATACATAATGGCAATGGGTTCATAATATTTTTAGGACTTAAAGTATATCTTCCGAAAATGTGAAGTACTCATACTTTTTAATCCACTAAAAATCTGCAACATCTAGAATCAAATTGGAAAACATTCCGTGACATTGAGCTTCAATATCTGTATGAATTATTCCTTCTAAATATTGCTTTAATCATTCATTTAGGTTCTAATAAATCCAAATACAAAGGTGTGCGCCTACAACTGAACCCAAAGCTCAAAACCCCCTATGAAAATTCTGCTCTTATATGTGAACCTATCTGTATTAATAAAAAAGGGTTCATTCAAATTTCCCCAAGTGAAACAACCAACATCATGAAAAGGTGAATTCTTATCTATCCAACACAAAAAATTGGATAGAGTTACCACTAGTGTAAAATGCAATAAAAACAACCAAAAAGTGTATCATTTAATAAATAATTAAAGATGATAAAATTAAATTGTGTTATATGATTGGTTGAATGTACATTACCCAACTTTTTGTGATAGGTAGAGAAGTTGTTACCGAGGTGAACTTCTATCTAGCCAACACAAAAAGTTTGGTAGAGTTACCACTAGTGTAAAATGCATTGAAAACAACCAAAAAATGTATCATTTAATAAATAATTAAAGATGATAAAATTAAATTGTGTTATATGATAGGTTGAAGGTACATTACCCAACTTTTTGAGAGTTTGGAGAAAATTGGAGGTGAAGGATTTGAAAAAAAAGGGAGGGTTATAAAGATTTTAAAGAGTTTGTTTTTATTCATAACACCAAAACCTTTTAATTTGACTGAACTTAAAATTTATATCAGGTGTATTTGTTTTAAGAATTAAAATTATAATTCTAGGAATATTATTTCAAGGAACATTATTACTAGGAATTTTATTTTTACCTTTGTGTTTTGTAAATAATTTAAGTTTTCAGAAATATTTATAAAATATACTTTATTTAAAAATTTAAAATAAAAGATAAATAAATAGATAAATAGATGTGAGAAGTTATTGGTGGTTACCTTTTATTTCCATGGAAATAAAATATGCCATCCTATTACATGAGATGGAGAAAAAAAAAGACAAAACTAAGTGTAAATAAAACTCTAAGGAACAAAAGGTTCAAAGGCATAATTTAGAAATATTTGAAACAAAAATGGGAATACAAAAAATTCAAGTCATATTTCTTAGAATAAATTTGGAATCCATGAAAGAAACAGCTCCTTAGGCTTAGATAAATTGCTCAAATATAATTTTTGTTTTTATAGCATTTCCAAACTCCCAAACAAAGCCTAAGAATTTAGTTTGATAAACTAACGAAAGTGGTTAAAGAAGGGCTTGTTCACTATAAATCAAACCACTATTAGGTATTTCTCTTTTGTATAAGTAACCAAGGTTACTTGGAGGAGTTAGAAATAAACAATTGTTTGCGGGAGTAATGTAGAAGCTGAACTAAGGGTCATGTCACATGACATTTATTGAGGAATTTGAAGTAACATAATCTCCTAAGTATTTGGATTTATGCAACTGTAGCTTTTTCTTTGACAAAACTTTTGAAGAAAGATGTATTTCTCTAGACAGATGTTGCTAAAAAAACTTTTGAGCAACTCAAGTTAGCCATGATAGTTACCCTTATTTTAGTCCTGCGAAATCTTAATGAGGATTTTATCATTGAGACAGGTGCATATGGTGTTGGGATGGGTGGAGTCCTCATCCAGAATAATCACCCCAGTGCTACTATTGTCACAAATTTTGTCCTAAAATGTTGAATGCTTCAACATATGTTTGGGGAATGGTGTGTGATGACATCAGTGGTGAAATAGTGGTGTTCTTATCAGCTAGGATGCAAGTTTATTATTCACACTAATCAACATAGTCTCCGAGAAGTCATGACTCAAGTAATTCAAATGCCGAAACAACAATTCTACCTGGTCAAATAGTTGGGATTCTCCTATGAGATATTACCTTCGTTCCTTTATATAAGAGACAATTTACTTTTTAGGTTCATTGGATACAATGGATCTGGTATGTATATTGACTAGATACATTAATTATTCAATGAATATAGAAAAGTGAATTGTCTCTTATATAAAGGAACAGAGGTAGTAGTATATAAACTTTAGGCATATAATCAAGTGTTGATGCATTGTCACGTATTCCAGAAATAACCTCCCAGTGTTGCATCATGATGTCCCTCGCTGGGATTTTATTGGGCAGCTAAGGGATCAACTCATTGTTGATTCTCATTCATAGGAACTAATTATAAAGGTTGCGTAGAACCTTGAAGCATATCCAGACTATCAAGTCATAATAAGAGGGATACTACTTTTTCATGGCAAGTTTTTTATTCCACCGACGTCACCCATTAAATAGACACTGTTGAAAAAATTTCATTACTCCTTGTTAGGTGGTCATTTGAGCAACCAGAGAATTTATGGCTGGTTGAAAGCAAATGTTTACTGGCCTAGTATGAAGCAAGGTGTGGCAAATATGGTTAAGGTTTGTCTCACCTCTCAACAAGTCAATTTCATCAATCACAATCCTTATGGCTTGCTCTACCCTCAACCGATACAAGAGAATGCGTGGGAAAATATTTCTCTTGATTTTATGGTAAGACTCCATCCGTTCTAAATCAACATTATCTTGGCGGTCATGGACCATTTATCCAAAGCTACACATATTGGAATGCTACCTAGCCACTTTGCAACAATCAAGGTTACATATTTGTTTGCCAAAGTGGTTTGCACACAACATGGGAAGTCTAAAAGTGTAGTTCCAAACCATGATCTGGTCTTCTTAGGCAACTTTTGGCAACAACTTTTTTGCCTTAGTGGAACCAATTTGCATATGTCTACTGAATACCATCCCCAACATAGAGAATTCAATTTCCTTCAAAATAGAATTTGGTTGGGAAATTTATGATGTACCATGTGAAAGTTATGGCTGGTCAAAGTTCAGTTGAAATTTAGTCCAAAAACCCTAATTTAGAATCTTTGGGTTTTGTTAATTTCTGAACTTTCCTTGATGAATCATGATAAAGCCTTGATCAAATGATGAATGCTACTTCAGCATATTGATGTCGACCAAAAATCAGGAGTTTTGACTGTGATTTGACCCTAGTTGACTTTTAGGTCCAACTAGTCGACTGTTGACTATTTAAGCTTTTGTTTGGGCAATCTTGTGAACCAGTGCTTGAAACTTGATGTGAGGGTTCTTTGAGGCATATGAGAAGCCATGAAGTCCACTTGAGGTATCAAAACCTGATTTTACCTGGAGAGAGACAAAACCCTAGTTGGAGACTTGTTGCTTAGGAGACAAGTAAGTGTGCCCAATTCTTGCATAGTCTTGAGCAGATGAAGGTCATGTGAGTCAAAATATGATGGGCAAATTTTGGGGTATGACTATGAGTATGGTATAGATTAGGCTTCTTAATTGAAATCCATGAATGTGTAGAGATTTGCAATGTTGATGAATGTTGGAATTGATGAATGGTTGCTGAGCAATTGATGAATTGTTAGAGGATTATATGATTGGGTAATGTATTGGTGTATGTATTCTCTTCATCTTTACAATTTCATGAAAACCTAGAAATGTAGGATTTTTGCTAATTTCTATGAATTTGTGTGATTAAGCATGATTTTAATGATACATGTGGTTCAATAATGATTAATACTGGTTGTATTTGTCTATTTGATGTTTATTGATGTTAGGAAGTGATTTGGAGTAGTTAGATGTAGTTTTTGCAGTTTTATGTTTTGTTGTTTTTTTCTTCTGAAAATCGCAGGGCCCGCTAAGCGGAGCCGGTCCGCTAAGCGGAGCTGCGAAAATTGAAAGTTACTGCATGGTCCCGCTTGACGATCGCTGAGCGGACCCTGTTGTCAAAATATTTTTGAAAACTTTGAAATGACGTATCTTTTGATCCGTAACTCCGTTTTATACGCCGTTCAAAGCGTTAGGAAGCTAATTTAATTATCTATATGATAGGATAGAGTATGTTAGTATTTGATGAATTAATTATGATGTTGTTGTGTGAATAACTTATGATTATTCTTATGTGTTTTGTGAATTGGTGAATAACGACGCAATACATGTTAGGTGGTGAATTGTGGATAACATGTAATCATGTATATGTGCGTTATAACTTGATAATTTGTGAATAACATTATGATGGCATGATATGTGATATGATATTCATGATGAGTGTGAGTGATTATATGCTAATTGTTGTGATGATGAATGCTTTGTGTATGTTTGTATGTTGTGAAGATGTTGTTGAGATGCAACACCTTACTATGAATAGTAATGATAGGTTGTTGTTGTTGCTATTGTACGTATTGATATGTACGAGTCGATAAATATGTCGTATGCTATATGCGATTAATTGTGCATATTTGGTATGTATGAGTCGATGATGATGCCATGTGATGAATTAACAATATATATGAAGTTGAATATAATATGTCATGATGATGACTTGAATTGTGGGATATGATGAATGTGTTGATGTTGTTGGTAATAAGATGAATTGTTGATGTTTGTTGTTAAGTTGATGGGTTCGTTTTTGTTGTGGTAACATGATGAATTTGTTGTCGTTGTGCTAGTATGTGGAATTTGTTGTTGTTGTTGTTGTCGTAGACCCAATGGTCAATGTCGATAAGTTGTAATTGTGACGTATTGTGAAGTGAAGTGATGCATTCTTATAAATGATGATGATTTTGTTGTTGTCGAAGTTCGACATTATATTGATAATGTTCAATGGTGATTTAGATGATGATGTTTAGTCGATGTTTGTGTTTGTGTTGTGTTTGTGTGGATGTTGTATTCATTGAGTCACATCCATTGCATAAAAGAGACGTGGCCTCAATGGCAAAAGCGACGAGGCCTTGATGGCAAATAGAGACGTGTGCCCAATGGAAAATTTTGAGACGTAGGAGTTTTACTCCAAATAGTACCACATGCATGTGCATAAGTTTGAGTCACATTCGAGTCGCAATTGAATTGCATTTGAATTGTGTTTGTAGTGTCGTGATGATGAGATGTTTGTCGTGATGTGTTGGAATCTTACTTGTGAATTGCATAAATTGTCATGGTTGATTGTTGACATTGTTTCCATTTCATAAGTTGATTATGTGATTTGATTTGTTGAGACGATGATATGTTTATTGTGACGTGATGATAGTATAATTGTGAATTTGAATATGTTGTCTTAATTGATTAATGACATTGTTTCCGTTTTGAAAGTTGTATTATATTGATAAGTTGTTTTGCGATAAAAATTGTTGTAAGATGTTATGTGATGCGAAGTGGTGAAATTATGTATGATATATACCTCCTATATTAGTTATCATGCATTCCTTTGTATTGTAAGATATCTCACCCCTTTGCTGATATTTCCCCTACCATGGGAAATGAGCAGGTACTTAAGATTAGCCGTGGATGTTCGAGGTTATTTATGTGTAGTCTTTATGTTGCTTTATGGCAAGTAGAGTTGGTGTCCATTGCTCTGATACGTAGCACTCGGGGGGGATTAACCGTTATTGTTTAAGTTGTTGTAATCTAAGTTGATATTCGTTTTAAGTTGAATTGAAAGATGTTTATAAGTTGAAATTGGAAGTTGTTGGATAAAGTTTTGTTTTCCGAATGCTATGTATCTTTGTTAAGTGCATTATAAGTATGTTTATTTTTTTAAGTCGAAATGTGACACCCCATCGTTTGATGAATATTTTTAAATGCACTCTGATTTTCGCTTATAATTGCAGGGTAGAATTGGGGTGTTACAATATGTATCTGTCTCAATGATAAAATCCTCATTAAGATTCCGCAAGACTAAAATAAGGGTAACTATCATGGCTAACTTGAGTTGCTCAAAAGTTTTGTTAGCAACATCTATCTAGAGAAATACATCTTTCTTCAAAAGTTTTGTCAAAGAAAAAGTTATAGTAACATAATTTCACACAAACTTTCTGTAAAACCATGACAACCAAAAAAATCCTCCAAGTTGTTTCACATTTTTTAGACAAGGCCAAGTTAGCATAGCCTAGATCTTTTCGGGGTCTGTGCCCACTCCTTCAGAAGACACTATGGCCCAATTAAGAGATAAAATTTTGAACAAATAAAAACTTAGACAATTTAAGGAAATGGTGTTATCCAATAGACATTTGAATGCAACCTCTCAGTGTTGGACATGATCCTCCAAAGATTTACTGTAAACCAATATGTCTTCAAAACATACAATGAAAAACCTGCGTAGAAAGGACTGAAGATGGTGTTAATGGTGGCTTGGAAAGTAGATGGGGCATTGTAGATCCCAAACGACATAACCAATAATTCTTTATGTCCTTTATGAGTGCAAAAGTTGTCTGAGGAATGTCATGAGGGTGCATATGAAGTTGGTGGTAACCAGAGCAAAGGTCTAGTTTAAAAAACCACACAGTGTCGTACAACTCATCTAATATTTCGTCGATCGTCGGAATTGGGAAACAATCCTTGCAAGTTAATGCATTGAGGCCTCGATAATAAATGCAAAACCTCCCGACTCCGTCGTTTTTGTGCACCAATAGAATTGGTGATGAGAAAGGACTAGAACTGGGTTGACTGATGCCAATATCCAACATATCTTGGATTTGATTTTTGATTTCTTGTTTTTGAAAATGAAGTTAACGATAGGGCAGATGTTGAGTGGATTTTCATAATTGAGGAAAGGAATGTGGTGGTCGGTGGGTCATGTGGGAGGGAGGATAGTCAGTGTAGGAAACAAGTAATTGAAATGATTAAGGAGTGATTTAATTTGGGGGGGGGGGGGGGGCGTGTAGGGTTCTATTATGATGGAAGTGAAGAAGCAGGATAACTGTGGAGTTCCACGACAATGTCAATGTTGATGTCGGTGTTGGTGTTGGTTTGCAATTGTTATGTCATGTTTATGCTTTTGAGCTTTTTGGAATCAGTCATGTTTGGAGATATATCTCCGAACACACCCTTAAAAAGACTCTAGAGATGTATCTCTGAATTTTATTTAAAATAAAATAAAATTTGGTGTGTCTGGAGATGTATCTTCGAAAATAAGAGGCTTTTAGAAATTTCACATAGGACCTGAGAGAAAAGAGTAAGGATGCAATGAGAAATTTCCTGAATTGGAATTGATGGACCGCTGGTGTGATGAATAAGTTCTACTATTTAGCTACCATGTCTTGGGTAAAATTATTGGGGCTACGCCCACTATCAATGAGAATAACCATATCATTTGTTTGTTCTGTATGTGGCCCACAACCTAAGGTTTTAGGTATGGTGTGACCCACAAGAGCATGTAAACTAATTTGGGTGGGTTAGGTTGGCTAATGATTGAGAGTCGGTGTGGGAGATGGACTTAATTATGATAAGATCCATATACTTCCGGTTCCAGGTCATCCTCTACAATTAAAAGATAAAAGTGACTCTTACAACAATGTCTAGGTGTATAACGCTGGTTATAGTGGCAACATAGATTCTTCTCATGAAGCGCTTGGAGTTCTGCCAATGTGAGACGTTTGACCGGTGTAGGATTGGTTTTTTTAGGTGTAATGGTTAAGGTGAGGCGAAGGATAGTGGTGGATGGTTGTGTTGGAGGGTTGAAAGTGGTGGTGTTAAACTATTTAGGTATAATGGTATGGGGATCCAATAGTTTCTCTTCCTACAACTTGAAGAGGCTTTTGGCTTGAGCTTATGACACTGATATAAGGCATGTACCTCCCGATGCATCTATGGTTTATGAAGGATAGAAAAACACTTAGAAAGGGGGGGTTTGAATAAGTGTAGCTTTAAAAACTTGACAGATAAAAATAAATTGCACAGTTATTTTTATCCTGGTTCGTTGTTAACTAAACTACTCCAGTCCACCCCCGCAGAGATGATTTACCTCAACTGAGGATTTAATCCACTAATCGCACGGATTACAATGGTTTTCCACTTAGTCAGCAACTAAGTCTTCCAGAGTCTTCTGATCACACACTGATCACTCCAGGAACAACTGCTTAGATACCCTCTAAGACTTTTCTAGAGTCTACTGATCCACACGATCACTCTAGTTACAACCTGCTTAGATCACTTCTAAGACTTCCTAGAGTATTCTGAT